>NC_089844.1:107411314-107511314 GCF_035609145.1 Eleutherodactylus coqui | reverse complement strand
CTTGCAACATACGAAGAAACAATGTTGCGTTATCTGTTATACACTAGGTATATACTATCTGCACCCACAAAAACAGCAGTCAAAACCTAATACTTCAAAACCAGTTACGAAATAAGGAATCACAACTAGATCCACTTTCCTAAGCCAGTGGATCCAGAACATTTTGCATATGGGTCCAGGAGCTTCAAGCTACACTTTTCATCAGACTTGTCTACAAAAATCTAGAACACGGAGAGCCCAGTGAGTTAAACATTAGAGATGAGCGAACGTACTCGTCCGAGCTTGATATTCGTGCGAATATTAGGGTGTTCGGGATGCTCGTTACTCGTAACGAGTACCATGCGGTGTTCCGGTTACTTTCAGTTTCCTCTCTGAGACGTTAGCGCGCTTTTCTGGCCAATTGAAAGACAGGGAAGGCATTACAACTTCCCCCTGTGATGTTCAAGCCCTATACCACCCCCCTGCTGTGAGTGGCTGGGAAGATCAGGTGTCACCCGAACATAAAAGTCGGCCCCTCCCGCGGCTCGCCACACATGCCTTGTGACTTAGCTGAGGGAAAGTGCTGCTGCTGGTGCTGCTGTAGGGAGAGCGTTAGGAGTCAGTGTAGGCTTCAAGAACCCCAACGGTCCTTCTCAGGGCCACATCTACTAGTGTGCAGTACTGTGTTAGCACAGTTTTTTTTATTTTTTTTGTCCAAAATTGGATCTGCAGAGCATTGCGCCCTGCAATAGGGACAGAAGTGGGGGTTAGGCAGGGAGAGTGTTAGGAGTTAGTGTAGGCTTCAAGAACCCCAACGGTCCTTTCTAGGGCCACTTCTATCCGTGCGCAGTACTGTCCAGGCTGCTGTTAGCAGTGTTGCATTTTTTTTTTTTCCTCAAAACCGGCTGTGCAGAGCATTGCACCCGGCATTAATACTACAGGGATAGAATTGTGTAGGCAGGGCCAGAAGACATTTATTATTCATTGAATACACGCAGTGGGGTCTTCCCTTTGCTAAAAAGGAAAAAAATTATATTTGGCCTGCCTGTGTCAGTCCTAAGGTCTGCGTGTACGTGTGTGCTGCGTGTACAACGTACAAAAATCAGACGCAACCAGCTACGCTTTACTGCAGCCTAGCGCCATTGTCTTTCCTGCCTGGCAAATACCTGCTCTGCTAGAGTTAATAACTCTGCTACACTATACTTGTGTGACACTTTTTGAGGGCCACACCACAGATATTAAACTTCTTGTTCATTGAATATACGCAGTGGGGTCTTCCCTAAGCTAAAAAGGAAAAAAATTATATTTGGCCTGCCTGTGTCAGTCCTAAGGTCTCCGTGTACGTGTGTGCTGCGTGTACAACGTACAAAAATCAGACGCAACCAGCTACGCTTTACTGCAGCCTTGCGCCATTGTCTTTCCTGCCTGGGAAATCAAATCACTGGTAATACAGCATGCTGAGGGGTAGGGGTAGGCCTAGAGGATGTGGACGCGGCCGAGGACGCGGAGGGCCAAGTGAGGGTGTGGGCACAGGCCGAGCCAGTGCGGTGGCCAGGGGTAGAGGCAGGGCCAGACCGAATAATCCACCAACTGTTTCCCAAAGCGCCCCCTCGCGCCATGCCACCCTGCAGAGGTCAAGGTGCTCTACGGTGTGGCAGTTTTTCACAGAGACGCCTGACGACCGATGAACAGTGGTGTGCAACCTTTGTCGCGCCAAGATCAGCTGGGGAGGCACCACCAACAGCATGCGCAGGCATATGATGGCCAAGCACCCCACAAGGTGGGACGATGCCCGTTCACCGCCTCCGGTTTGCACCACTGCCTCTCCCCTTGTGCCCCAACCTGCCACTGAGATCCAACCCCCCTCTGAGGACACAGGCACTACCGTCTCCTGGCCTGCACCCACACCCTCACCTCCGCTGTCCTCGGCCCCATCCAGCAATGTCTCTCAGCGCAGCGTCCAGACATCGCTAGTGCCACAGTTTGAGCGCAAGCGCAACTACGACGCCACGCACCCGCACGCTCAAGCGTTAAACGTGCACATTGCAAAATTGATCAGCCTAGAGATGCTGCCGTATAGGCTTGTGGAAACGGAGGCTTTCAAAAGCATGATGGCGGCGGCTGCCCCGCACTACTCGGTTCCCAGTCGCCACTACTTTTCCCGATGTGCCGTCCCAGCCCTGCACGACCACGCCTCCCGCAACATTGTACGCGCCCTCACCAACGCGGTTACTGCCAAGGTCCACTTAACAACGGACACGTGGACAAGCACAGGCGGGCAGGGCCACTATATCTCCCTGACGGCACATTGGGTGAATTTAGTGGAGGCTGGGACAGAGTCAGAGCCTGGGACCGCTCACGTCCTACCCACCCCCAGAATTGCGGGCCACAGCTCGGTGGTGGTATCTGCGGCGGTGTATGCTTCCTCCACTAAACCACCCTCCTCCTCCTCCTCCTCCTCCAACGCAACCTCTGTCTCGCAATCAAGATGTGTCAGCAGCACGTCGCCAGCAGTCGGTGTCGCGCGGCGTGGCAGCACAGCGGTGGGCAAGCGTCAGCAGGCCGTGCTGAAACTACTCAGCTTAGGAGAGAAGAGGCACACGGCCCACGAACTGCTGCAGGGTCTGACAGAGCAGACCGACCACTGGCTTGCGCCGCTGAGCCTCCAACCGGGCATGGTCGTGTGTGACAACGGCCGTAAGCTGGTGGCGGCTCTGCAGCTCGGCAGCCTCACGCACGTGCCATGCCTGGCCCATGTCTTTAATTTGGTGGTTCAGCGCTTTCTGAAAAGCTACCCCCACTTGTCATACCTGCTCGGAAAGGTGCGCCAGCTCTGCGCACATTTCCGCAAATCCCACACGCACGCTGCCACCCTGCGGACACTGCAACATAGGTTTAATCTGCCAGTGCACCGACTGCTGTGCGACGTGCCCACACGGTGGAACTCTACGCTCCACATGTTGGCCAGACTCTATGAGCAGCGTAGAACTATAGTGGAATACCAACTCCAACATGGGCGGCGCAGTGGGAGTCAGCCTCCTCAATTATTTACAGAAGAGTGGCCCTGGTTGGCAGCCATCTGCCAGGTCCTTGGAAAATTTGAGGAGTCTACCCAGGTGGTGAGCGGCGATGCTGCAATCATTAGCGTCACCATTCCTCTGCTATGCATCTTGAGAAGTTCCCTGCAAAGCATAAAGGCAGACGCTTTGCGCTCGGAAACAGAGCCGGGGGAAGACAGTATGTCGCTGGATAGTCAGAGCACCCGCCTGTCTATATCTCAGCGCGTTGAGGAGGAGGAGGAGGAGCATGAGGAGGATGAGGAGGAGGGGGAAGAGACAGCTTGGCCCACTGGTGAGGGTACACATGCTGCTGGGCTGTCATCCTTTCAGCGTGTATGGCCTGAGGAGGAGGAAGAGGAGGAGGAGGAGGATCCTGAAAGTGATCTTCCTAGTGAAGACAGCCATGTGTTGCGTACAGGTACCCTGGCACACATGGCTGACTTCATGTTAGGATGCCTTTCTCGTGACCCTCGCGTTACACGCATTCTGGCCACTACGGATTACTGGGTGTACACACTGCTCGACCCACGCTATAAGGAGAACCTTCCCACTCTCATTCCCGAAGAGGAAAGGGGTTCGAGAGTGTTGCTATACCACAGGGCGCTGGTGGACAAACTGATGGTAAACTTCCCATCCGACAGCGCTAGTGGCAGAAGGCGCAGTTCCGAGGGCCAGGTAGCAGGGGAGGCGCAGAGATCAGGCAGCATGTACAGCGCAGGCAGGGGAACATTCTCCAAGGCCTTTGCCAGCTTTATGGCTCCCCACCAAGACTGTGTCACCGCTCCCCAGTCACGGCTGAGTCGGCGGGAGCACTGTAAAAGGATGGTGAGGGAGTACGTAGCCGATCGCACGACCATCCTCCGTGACGCCTCTGCCCCCTACAACTACTGGGTGTCGAAGCTGGACAAGTGGCCTGAACTCGCGCTGTATGCCCTGGAGGTGCTTGCTTGTCCTGCGGCTAGCGTCTTGTCAGAGAGTGTGTTTAGTGTGGCTGGGGGAATCATCACGGATAAGCGTACCCACCTGTCAACCGACAGTGCCGACAGGCTAACACTCATCAAGATGAACAAAGGCTGGATTTCCCCAGACTTCTCTTCTCCACCAGCGGACAGCAGCGATACGTAAGCAATACGTAGGCTGCACCCGCGGATGGAAGCTACGTTCTCTCTCACCATCCAAAACGGGGACATTTCTGCTTCATCAATCTGTGTCTAATATTCCTCCTCCTCCTCCTGAAACCTCACCTAATCACGCTGAACGGGCAATTTTTCTTAGGGCCACAAGGCTCACTCATAATTTTTCTAAACAATTTTTATATGTTTCAATGCTCTTAAAAGCGTTGAAACTTTAACTTGAACCAATTTTTCGTTAAACTGGGCTGCCTCCAGGCCTAGTTACCACTTAAGCCACATTAACCAAAGCGATTAATGGGTTTCACCTGCCATCTTGGTTGGGCATGGCAATTTTTTGGATATACATTAGTACTGTTGATACAGCAATTTTTGTGGGCCCTCGCCTACAGTGTAATCAAATGAATTTTTAGCCCACCTGCATTACAGCTGACGTTACATCCGCTGTGTTGGGCAATGCAATGGGATATTTTTGTGTATCGCCGGTAGGTTCCAGGGAGCCACCCATGCTGTAGGTGCACACGGAGTTTAACCTACATCTGTTTCCACTGGTAAAGAACCCCAGTCTGACTGGGGCATGCAGTGTGGGCCGAAGCCCACCTGTATTAAGCACGACATTACTACCTCAGCTGTTTTGGGCAATGCAATGGGATATTTCTATGTACCGGCGGTGGCTTCCTGGCACCCACCCATGCTGTGGGTCCACAGGGAATTATAAATGCATCTGTTTCCACTTGTAAAGAACCCCGGTCTGACTGGGGCATGCAGTGTGGGCCGAAGCCCACCTGTATTAAGCACGACATTACTACCTCAGCTGTGTTGGGCAATGCAATGGGATATTTCTATGTACCGCCGGTGGCTTCCTGGCACCCACCCATGCTGTGGGTCCACAGGGAATTATAAATGCATCTGTTTCCACTTGTAAAGAACCCCAGTCAGACTGGGGCATGCAGTGTGGGCCGAAGCCCACCTGTATTAAGCACGACATTACTACCTCAGCTGTGTTGGGCAATGCAATGGGATATTTTTATGTACCGCCGGTGGGTTCCAGGGAGCCACCCATGCTGTGGGTCCACAGGGACTTCACAATAGGGGGTTGTACCTGCCTGTGTCTATGAATTAAAAACCGCGGTCTGACTGGGGCATGCAGACACCTTGACAGAATGAATAGTGTGTGGCACATAGGTTCCCAATTGCTATGCCCACGCGTGCAGCTCCTGATGGCGGTGGCACAGGATTATATTTCTCATTGCTTCTGTACAGCATTGTGGGCTATCGCCCCGCCCCTTTTAAAGAGGGTCGCTGCCTAGCCGTGCCAACCCTCTGCAGTGTGTGCCTGCGGTTCCTCCTCATGGCAGACGCACTTCTAAATAGACATGAGGGTGGTGTGGCATGAGGGCAGCTGAAGGCTGCGCAGGGACACTTTGGTGTGCGCTGTGGGGGGGAGGGGGGGGGTTGGGCAGCATGTAACCCAGGAGAAGTGGCAGTGGAGTGTCATGCAGGCAGTGATTGTGCTTTGTTGGAGGTAGTGTGGTGCTTAGCTAAGGTATGCCATGCTAATGAGGGCTTTTCAGAAGTAAAAGTTTTTGGGAGGGGGGGGGCCCCACTCTTGCCGCTATTGTGGCTTAATAGTGGGACCTGTGAACTTGAGATGCAGCCCAACATGTAGCCCCTCGCCTGCCCTATCCGTTGCTGTGTCGTTCCCATCACTTTCTTGAATTGCCCAGATTTTCACACAAGGAAACCTTAGCGAGCATCGGCGAAATACAAAAATGCTCGGGTCGCCCATTGACTTCAATGGGGTTCGTTACTCGAAACGAACCCTCGAGCATCGCGATAATTTCGTCCCGAGTAACGAGCACCCGAGCATTTTGGTGCTCGCTCATCTCTATTAAACATTAAAAAACTGACTTATCCAAAGCCTTTTCTAACCTCGCATTGATTCTACCACCAGTCCTTTGTAGACTGTGTGCATCTGTCTTTTAAAACAGCTTCTTTTAAGAAATGTTCCATTCCTAAATCCTATAAAAAACAGTTTAAAGGGATTTTGTTATCAGGTTCATGCTGCCCAAACTATGGGCAGCATGAAGCAAGGACACGCAGGCCTACTTGTTTTAGGCCGCCTGCACACAGGCGGAAATCCCGCAGTGGGATTATCCGCGGGATTTCCGCCACTGAAAGCCTGCATAGGAGTGCATTACAATACGCACTCCTATGCAGACGGCCGCGGTTTGGTCGTGCGAAATGTCGCGCGGCAAACAAATCGCGGCATGTCCTATTTCTGTGCGGGGCTCGCAGAGCCTCGCACAGAAACGTCACTCACCCACCCAGCAGGCGGCACATGAAAGAGCCGGGGCCGCCAGGTGCGGGTGAGTACGCGCTGCTCCCTGCAGGCGCTGGGGTCGGGTCCCGCGGCGAGAATTCTCGCCGCCGGACCCGGCCCGCCCGTCTGCAGACGGCCTTAGTCTGAAACGCTGCATTATTTCAGAAAGAAACTACTTTGAAGTCTGACTTGGAAAAGGAGCTCCAAGTCATGGAGGAGGGCTGTGCCGGCCTCTTCCCTCCCACAGCATATTGACTAACGACTCTCTTTCTATACACAGAAGAGGAGAGTGCTGTCAGCCAACATGCTGCGGGCGTGTAGAGGCTGGCGCAGCCCGCCTCCGTGACTTGGAGCTCCTTTTCCGAGTTAAACTTCAAAGTAATTTTTTTTCTGAAATGCCGCAACGTTTCATACTAAAACAGACATGGGGCAGTGGGCATACCTGTCCCAGGTTCATGATGCCTGTGGTATGGTCAGCAAGAACCTGATGAAACCCTTTAATACATAAAAAGAACATATATATATTTCCAGATTACATACACTAAAAAAACCTTTTCCACTAAAGACTTTACATGAAGAAATGCCTGTGTCATTTCATCTTCAGAAATCTAATACCTGAGACCTAAAATAATCTCTACACAGATAACCCAAGACCTCTCTCTTAAGTCTGTCTCTTCTGATGCTCCTAGCATTCACCCATACCTTTTTTCTTCCTTCTTTGTCTTGGTTTCCGAGGACTTTTTATTGAAGGGCCTAGAATAAGAAAACACATATTACTAAGCTACCGTTAGCACTGTCCCTGCTAGTCAATAGAGGAATTATTTTGACTGGTATGATTTCTTATTTCTGATAAAATACCGTATATTCCGGCGTATAAGGCGACTGGGCGTATAAGACGACCCCCCAACTGTCGCCTTATACGCCTGGAATACGGTGTCAAAAAAAACCAAAACAGTACTCACCTCCTCCGGTGTTCGGCAGCGCTTCAGCAGGCTGTCGTTCCCTCCTTGTCCCCGACAGAGCATTGCTTTCTGGAAGCAGGGCTTGAAATCCCCGCCTCCAGAAAGCTAATGCTGTGATTGGCTAACTCACGTGGCATCAGCCAATCAGAGCCATTCAATGATGTCATTGAATGGCTGTGACTGGCTGACTGCGTGTGAGTTAGCCAATCACAGCATTAGCTATCTGGAGACGGGGATCTCAGGCCCCGCCTCCAGAAAGCAATGCTCTGTTGGGAACAAGGAGGGAGCGACAGCCTGCAGAAGCGCCGCAGAACGCCGGGGGAGGTAAATACTGTTTTTTTTTTTGACACTTTTTTTCCCCCGTATAGCCGGCGTATAAGACGACCCCCGACTGCAGAGCAGATTTTTCGGGGTTAAAAGGTCGTCTTATACGCCAGAATATACGGTAAGAAGTTTAACTTTTAACCCTTTGAGAAAACAGAATTTTCTCTATATTCATTTTTGTTTTCTCCTTTTCGCTTTCAAAAAATCTTAAGTTTTTTACTTCTCTGTCAACATAACTGTATGAGGGCTTGTTTTTTTGGGGCGAGTTGTATTTTTCAACGATACAATTAAATGTACCATATGACGTATTGGAAGAACTTTTTAAACAGTGATGTGAAATACAAAAGAAGGGTAATTGCTTAATTTTTTGGCGGGGTGTCTTGCCTTTATGGCTACACAGTGCAGCAAAGATGATATGTTAACGTTATTCTGTGGGTCAGAACAATTATGACAATACAAATATATATATAGGTTTTTTTGCTGTACTTTTTTAATTGCTTTCTATCCCCATATTTCTTTTGATGCAGCTGTGTGGTGGCTTGTTTTATATGGGAAGATCTGTTGTCTCTATTGTTATCATTTTGGATACATACAGCTTTTCGGATCACCTTATTTCTTGGCGACAGGGCAACTGAAAAGTATGATTCTGGTGTTGCACATTTTTTTCTTATGGTGTTTTAGCTTAACAAATAGAAGTTTTTTTTAAATATATATATAACTTTATTTAACTTACTCATGCACTTTTTAGTTCCCATAAGGAAAATACACAGAAACCAGGGTAGAACTATAGGGTTTAATATGTACAATATGTGAGGCAGAAACCTCTATTCCTGTCAGTCTTTTTAGGTGGATAGAAAAGCGCTGGGGATGACGTTTTTATATCCAGCCTTAAAGACCATGCCTCTGTCTCACAGATTGACTCCTGGTTTCCATCCCTATGCAATTTTCTGCAAAGAAGACAAAGTTGAGACTAAACCAATACTGGAAAGAAAAGCATCATATGAAAAGAGCCCAATAAATTATGGTTGCCCCTCGGTATACACACTACTCAGTCGGATATATACTTCTGCTGCTCTAGAATATTGTGCTACATCCTGGAGGAAGATCTATCCCAGTGGTCCCCCAGCTATTGCAAAAACTCCCATTATGCCCTAATGCCAGGAGTTATACTTTAGCAATATCTAGACAGCCATGTATTGAAGATGCCAGATCTAGCCATCACTTGCAAATTTTTTCCATACTCACAAGTTTTTCTTGCACGTTTGTTTTCGGGTTCCTCTGCACATTCTTCTGGTTTACTTAAAGAACCTGCAATTAAACAAATTCATTACATGTAGACAATATATTATTCTGAGTATAGTTTTCTTTAGCCAAATAAAAAAACATGTATAACAACTTCTTTCTTACAGTCCTATTTTTATAGCTACTACATGCTGATTGTATCCCTGTCTGCAAAAAACCTGTAGACTCCAGAGAGGTCGGAGGTTTCTCGCTAGTAATAAAGTATGAAGCTTTCCCATGACCCATCATATTAGGCTCAGTCCTTCCCCCATTACAGTGCAGTGACATAATTGTGACTTAATGACCAAGCATCCTCAAAACTAAATTGTTTATCAAGCTGTACTATACTATAATACGTCAGCATGAATAAACAATAGTGCCACAGTGCAAGGTCAGCTTGGAAAATGATTGTAATATTCTACATGCAGCTTTTGGAAGTAGATTTTTTTTCATTGCTTCACAATGTTATGTTTCTTACAAAATGCACATAATTAATGCAGGTAATGGTACAGTGGATATAAGAAGTCTACACACCAATGTTAAAATACCATGTCGGTGGGGCTGCAGCTCACACTTGTGCTCTGTGCTTTTTCTTTACTGCTGGTATTGCCTTCTGCTCCTGTTCTCCACTTGCTGCTGCTGGGTGAGCATTTTTTCAATTGATATATTGTTGATTTTTATCTTTACTGTCACTTTTTTTTTAAATATTGCTATGGAGGCAGCATTATTCTTCAGGACTGTTTTTCTACTGCTGGAACTAGAACTTTAATCAAGTTGGATGGAACTACCGTGTTTCCCCGAAAATAAGACAGTGTCTTATATTAATTTTTGTTCAAAAAGGTTTAACTTTTTTACATGTATAGCTGCCTGGACACTATTTAAATTGACTTTTTTAATTAACTGTTAGCAGGGCTTAATTTTGGAGTAGGGTTTATATTTCAAGCATCCTCAAAAAGCCTGAAAAATCATTTTGCATCCTCAAAAATTCTGGAAAATCATACTATGTCTTATTTTCAGGGTATGTCTTATTTTCAGGGAAACGGGGTATGAACCGTTCTGAATATAAGTTCATATTGGCACAAAGCCTTCAGGCCTCTGCTAAAAAGCTGAAGATGAAGAGAAATGTCACCTTTAAGCATAACAACAGCCCAAAGCATACCTCCAAATCACTATTGAACCTAACAGCTTTCTGCATTCCAATGCTCACTTGCGGAATTCTACCCCAGATTTCCGCAGCGGGAAATAAATTGCGACGTGTTCTATTTGCTGCGGATGTACTCTGCGGAAGGTCTCCATTAATATAGCATATTAATGGAGACCATGAAAATCCACGTGGAATTCCACGATCACTCGCAGGCACTATCGCGTTTTTAATCGCGGTACTCCCACGGTGTGAATCTGCGGGCGTATCCCGCAAAGCTCGTGGGTATGAGCCCTTAGGGTGTGCATATTTATGAAACCACATTTTTAAAATAATGTTTCCACCCTAAAAGATTTCAGTTTGTTTCTCAGTAGAATTGTACAGATAACGGGTCACATTGAAGGTGGAAAGAAATCTGAAATGATCCATCTTTGTCGGATTTTTTAACATGACAAAACCTGTCATTTTTTAACGGTGTGTAGACTTCTTACAGCCACTGTACATATATCCCACTACATTCCGCGAGTGCCTACAATGCAGAGAATTTTATAACGTTCATAGGCTTTAAGACTGACTTACTCAGAAGCTCATCCATACAATTATTTCCATCACCATTTGTATAATTTACTAATTCTTCAATATCTGAAATATCTGAAAAAGAGACATATGTTAATTTTATGTAAAGCACCAGAAAATAATGAACAGGAACCCAAGAATTATTTCAATAGCAAAAAATTATATTTACACCAAAGTGCATCTAAATCCAGACATTGCCCAATTATGCTATACCTTCTCAACATACTTTAAGTAAACCCTTACCAAAGGAAACAGTGGGCAAAATATTTGTAGTAATGCCTTGTCCTAAAGCACTGCAGCACTTGTCACTATGACCCAGCAAAAGGAAACTCTATACATTAGCCATTGGTCGAAGCCAAAGCAAAGCCCGTGATGAATCTGTAGAAAAATCTACGTACGTGATGTAGATTTTTCTTGGGTTCTGCTTTGAATATGAAGCAGATTTCACCCCGCTCATTGAAAAAGCTGATATCTCCAGTGCAAATCTGTGTCATAAATTGACATGCTATGGATTTAAAATCCGCACCATGTGTCACTTTCTTTGTTGATTTTTTTTCCACAGCATGTCAATTAGATTTGTTAAAGTGGACCTTCGGTTTTAGGACAAAATTCTGTTCTGAGAGGGCAGGAGCGGGAGGGGATATATTACCTGCAGTTGCTCTTCTATGCCGCTCCTCTGATCCACCAGTTTCAGGCCGTTTTCAGCAATTTTCTATCTACCTAGTGCACAATATGCACAGTTCTCTGATTGGCCAGTGCTGATCTCATGAGCACCGTCCGGCAAAAAGAACACATGGCCGGCAATGGAGCCGGTCATGCAGAGAGTCTTCCACACGCGGTACGGCCGTCTTTTCCTGCAGAAACACGGGCGGATCGGCGCCCGCGTGACTGAGCCCTGAGACCTAAACACTGGTCTCTTCCTCTGTGCTTTTTCTTTCCTGCTGGTATTGCCTTCTGCTCCCGTTCTGCACTTGCTGCTGCTGCTGGGTGAGTGTTTTTTATATTGATATATTGTTGTTTTTTATCTTTACTGACACTTTTTTCTTGCATTTTTTAGTATTGCTATATTGCCTTTTTGTACTCTATTCTGCTGCTGTTTATATGCCTCTTTTCTTGGTTGTACCAATATAGGCACATTCATCATTTAGTGCACCGTCTGTACATTATTTCTTTTGCAACTAAGAAAATGTCCGGAAAATCTTACTAGAAGAGCTGAACTTTATATGGGTTAAATCAGAAGCACTAAATAACGGCAGCTATATACTGATTTACTATTTAATATGAGTTTAAATGTGATTGGCTAATTCTGAACACAACCACATCCCCAAATATAAGAGGATGTTCACACTTATGCAACCACATTATTTTAACTTTGTTATTTTGTGCATTAGTAGTCTAAGGCTACCAACGGACTGTGGGGATTACGTAGGCTAAAGACCGCATCGACCATCTTAAATGGCTGGAAATAGGATCTGAAATCAGCGTATCGGAGGGATGGCAGAGAACACAACTGCAGGTAACATGTCCCCCTCCGACCTCAGGTCAGAATTCGGTTCTGAAACCAGAGGGTCCTTTTAAGAACTCAATTTTCCTGCTCCTGTAATATGCTTTAGATTTTCTGCCTGCAGTGTATCCGCAACAAGTGAACATATCCTCAGGAAAAAAGCAAAACAAAAATAAAGACAAAACAACTCACCCACTGTTCTCAATGTGCTTACAACATCATCTGGAAGAGAAAAGACATTATGTGTTCAGTACGGAGGAATGAGGAAGTGTCCTCTGCAGCAGAGAAAACACTTTCCATTCTGTTCAATATATTTATCAACGACCTGATAGACGGGCTGCACAATAAAATATTGATATTTGCAGATGATACAATATTATACGAGACAAAGGAGGACAATGTACGGCTACAAATGGACCTAGATAAGCTGGGGGCTTGGGCAGAAAAATGGCAAATGAAGTTCAATGTTGATAAATGTAAGGTTATGCACATGGGCAGGAGAAACGGATGTCACCAATATACACTAAATGGGGTACTGCTTGGGAAAAGTGATATGGAAAAAGACCTGGGGATACTAGTGGACTGTAGACTAAACTGGAGTAACCAATGCCAGTCAGCTGCTGCAAAGGCTAATAAAGTCTTGGGTTGCATTAAAAGAGGTATAGGGGCGAGGGACAAGAACATTATTCTTCCACTATATAAGGCGCTTATCAGGCCTCACATGCAATACTGCATACAGTTCTGGACTCCGCTGCTCTGGAAGGATGTTGCAGCGCTTCAGGGGGTTCAGAGAAGAGCAACTAAATTAATAAACGGAATGGGAAAACTGGAATACCCAGAGAGGCTATCAAAATTCAGATTATTCACCCTAGGAAAAAGATGTTTAAGGGGCGACCAGATAACTATGTATAAATACATGAGGGGACAATACAAGGATCTCTCCCAGGATCTGTTTATACCCAGGACTGCGACAGTAACAAGAGGGCATTCTCTATGTCTAGAAAAAAGCAGGTTTCATCATCAACGTAGAACTGGGTTCTTTATTGTAAGAGCAGTGAGACTGTTAAAATCGATAGAGGAGTTTAAGAGGGGACTAGATGCCTTTCTAGAGCACTATGATATTACAGGAAATAGACATTAAATAACCAGCAGGGTTGTTAATCCGGATCTTGGAGTCAGGTAGGACATTTCAAAACATTGATCCAAGGATTATTCTGACTGTCATCATGGACTCAGGAAGGAATTTTTTTTCCCCCAATGGGCTAAATTGGCTTCTTCCTCATTGTTTTTTTTTTGCCTTCCTCTGGACCAACAAGGAGGGGCTAAGAACAGGCTGAACTAGATGGGCATTGTCTCCCTTCAGCCTAACATACTATGTTACTGTTGTTGTACTGATAATTGGATTTCCCAATATTCCTTTTTATGATTCATCTAATTGGTTTACTATTCATTGTAGAACAACTTTCCTAGCACATGTAGGCTGCACAGTTTAATCAAGTGTCAAAAAAACTTGTAATTAAAAAAAAACCACTGGTGTTTTTTTTCACAAGCTGCAAAAATCGCCACAAAAATTATGTCTGAATGAAGCCTAAAGAGGTTTTCCATGAAAGCACCTGCATTTTATTAATATATAATACAAAGTTTGCAATTTAGCGGAGCTTCCAAGAGATCATGCTACCGTGATCATGTTGAGTGACCTTAGTACTTCTGGTTTGCCACTGTATATAGCCAGGTAACGGACTGATAATAGTGTGCATTTTTTTGTAACCTGACCAGTTTTCTCATAAACGTACATTCTTTGTACACGTGCACTAGATCTATTCTCTGTATTATCAATTAATTACTATGGTCATGCAGTCAAAGACGCGTGGGTCCAACAAGTGATGGACAGCTCGTGTATAGTTGGAAACCTCCATAGACTCCAGAGTCTGGCCAAACAAGTTGTCCTATTTCTGCCCGTGAGATGCTCCTCATCAGACTGTCTACAGTGAGGTCTTGGGACACAAACTGAGAGTAGAGGAAGTCTGGGAGATATATTCTCACAAAGGAAGCATATGGTCTCATAGCCATTGATTTACTGCCAACTCACTGACAAGCACTTGGCAGAGAACACAATGAGAATCACCAATACAGCAGAAAACAAACGTAATTTTAAAAGGCATCATGGGAAAAACTTACAGCAACGTGTTGCAACCTGCATAACTAAGAAATGTGCAACATAAACCCTGTGATGTCATTTTTCCAATCTTCCTATGATACATGTTAACACCTGAAACTGTCTTCTCCATTCTTTGGTTAAGTCAGAGGAGTCGAAGAACAAAAATGACTGAAGTAATGGATCCAGCACAAGACAGGCATGAATGGCGCCCAAAGGACCGCCCAGACTACAACAGAGTCCGCCAGGTCTCCGTCATGCCACAAAATACAAGCTGTGCTAGTTTGACCAAGATTTTGTGCCAGCTCTGTCCTGGAGGCTCCACAGGGAATCTCCAACGCAGATATGAATAGAGTTTTATGTATTTACCTTTACCTGCAGATCTTATGGTTCTTTTCTTTAATTGGTTTGTACTAAATTGCACATTTAAATCAGTGGAGAAAAAAAGGTCCCCTACAATGAACAGGTTATACTAAGATGTTTAAATCCTATAAAGTGTGTATTCTATACAATAAAGCATCCAATTACAATAAAATGTGAGATACAAAGTAAGAGCCGTACATGTGATCTATGGATCATCAAAGCCAAAGGATAAGGGTTTACCTCAAAACTTCAGAACTCATTAGATCATGGACAAACACCCTAGGACATGTACGTTTTCAGATCCGGAGAACAATGTTCTGTTGGCTTCTTACCTGTGAACAGTTCTTTGCAGTCTTGAAAATTTAAGGATATATCTTCAAAATCTAAATTTAAAAAAGTCAAATGTTAACATGCATTTGTCTAAGTCTGTGCGCGTTGTTGTAATGTAATCTTCAGGCCCCGCTTATCGGCAATAGATTCAGTTGGAAAAAATAGCCAGAAGAAGTTGGTGGACCAGACACTGATATTCTGAGTGCAGTTAGGCATGCAATTGTTTTGCATAAGATCCACATGCTGTTATATGCCTTGCTGGGTACCCCTCAATCATTCCACCATGGTGGTACTATGAAGAAAGGATGTGCAGAAGGGCATGGCTAACCATTTGAGACTAAGGTTGTGTCCTCTGTATCACCAGCAGCAAATAGGCCTGTAACTCCTTCAATACAGCCAGGGAAAGCAACAAAAAGGGCAAACCAAGGGTCTGAATAACTGCTCAGCCCTCTGGGGGGGCAATATTCACAACTTTTTTGCCTACACCATTCCTGTGGGACCACGGCTTCCCCATCTTCACCACCAACAAACTCTCACACTGCCTTGACTTACTCACCGCCACCATCAACAGCCTCTGGTTCGGACTCTGCACAGCCTCCTGTTGACCTCCACTTGGAGTTTCTGAGTGCTGCCAGTCTAGGACACAATTCTCAGTCCTGAATGCTGTTGGGCTCCCTACAGACATCTTTGAAATTGGACCGGAAGTGGCACCATCTTCCCCTTCCTCCACAGCACAGCCTGCAGATTGGACCTTAACTGACAGTGCACTCCAGCCCTCTAGCCTGGCCTCTAAGTGGTGGTCTGTTGGTCGTCACTGCAATACTGCATGCACAGACTCAGAAGAAGACCCAGAGTGACACCCTTACTGAGCCCCTGCCTTGGGTCCAATATTCCCCCGACTTGTCCACATCCCAAACTCCCATTGCAGGCTCCCTCTGCAGCCTCCATGTTTCATTCCCAGCATTGAACACAAGGAGGTAAATGCATAACACCCTACCTACTCAATTATTAATCCACTGCTGTATATCTGAGCAATGGCTTTACACGCAATTCTGGGGGGCCCTTTGGCCACAGCCGGGAATACCCCTCCCATTGTTCCAACTTCTCGACAGCCACATTCCCTCTTCACCTGCACGCATCAATATCATGCCCATTAAGAGGGCTGTCATCGTCCCTGATGTTTCGCTGCATATAACGTCTACTCAGGACACTGTCCTATCAGCAACTCCCACCACCTCTGAGACTGTAAGGACTTTTTAATCTCGGCACCATACTCGTCCGACCACCTTAGGTCCTTATTCTCTCCCTACCAGTCACACTTGCTGACATTCAACCCCTGTTGCAGTCCTTTCCAACTAAAGATGACATGGCAGCCTTTGCCAGACCTATTGTAGACGAATACAAACAAGAATTCGCCAAACTCCAATTCAACCTAATGACCCTATCTACAAGAGTGGACTCTTTAGAACAGATGACAGCAATCACTGAGGCATCAACCAACCTTCTCAGAGAGACAATACAGCTCCATTCTGAAAGAGATTCTAGCTCTCCAATCCCATCTGAATAACCTGGAAAGTCATAGCAGACGTAACAGTCTGCACATCTGTGGACTTCCAGAACCACCCTAGCTCTTGCATCTACTTTAACCCACATCTTCAATACTGTGTTGGTGGTCGTAGCCTGGAATGCCATTGAACTGAACATAGCCCATCATGCTCTAAAGCCTGCAGACTACAATTCTAATAGAGATGTTACTTTCAAGGGTTCACCTTTACAAAATCAAAAAAAAAAGATCCTCACTAAGCTTCATACCGATCCAGTGGTCATGTTTGATAGTCAATTGTAATCTAAATGCTTGAGTCATGACATCGTTGGCTCGTTCGTTCTCATGTAGCCTGTTTAGACAGGCAGATACAGAATGGTTCAGTCTTTCACATTCCCTGTATAGGCAAATGAGAGGGACGGAACGATTGCTGTTTAAACTGAACAATTAGTGAATGAGCCAACAATGATTTTTATGCCTGCATAAAATGAACGATATCATTTGGTCGTTTGCTTGCGTTTAGACCGAACGATTATAATCACTTTTCCTCTTTTGAACGATAACAATCGCTTCGTCTAAAACCACATTTAGTCTGATTTTGTTCTTTGTGCCATTAGTTGTGTCCTGGCATTGTTTACAATTAGAGATGAGCGAACGTACTCGGATAAGCACTACTCGTCCGAGTAATTTGCTTTATCCGAGTATCTCTCCGCTCGTCCTGAAAGATTCGGGGCACTCCGCTGCTGACAGGTGAGTCGCAGCGGGGAGTGGGGAGAGCGGGCGGGAGAGAAGGAGAGAAAGATCTCCCCTCCGTTCCTCCCCGCTCCGCAGCGCGTCCCGAATCTTTCAGGACGAGCGGGGAGGTACTCGGATAAAGCACATTACTCGGACGAGTAGTGCTTATCCAAGTACGTTCGCTCATCTCTATTTACAATTTTTTATGTTTTTTTTCCAGCCATGTTCTTATTTTCTCTATTTTGTGTCTTGCTCTTTCCTGCATGATATTAACAGCGAAGCAGCTTCACTAAACACTTTAGGAAGTATTTCCCTTGCTGCACTTAAAAGAGTTTTCCAGGGAGTTCTACACTGGGGTGGAGTGGAAGCCACTGCCCCGACCCCTGTGTAGTGGCCATAATGGTAGACACGGCTCTCACTGAAATCAATAGGAGCTGCGCCTGCAATTACAAGCCCCAGCCAGTACACAGGGATCGGAGCAGCGGCTTCTACCCCGATGCAGCCCGGCACTGATAGCGAATGCTGCCTGCAAAAAAAACCTTTAATATTCATGGGTGACAATTTTCTGACCACAGCAGTAAAACACTTCTCTTGTAAAATGTAACTGGAGCCTTCCAATAACAATCTGTATGACTGTGATGGATTTCAACATTTCCCTTTTATACCACGCACACCCAGCCAGAGGGAACTTTGAAATTCATTACTTGTTGTTTTTTTTGTAAGTTTGACCCTCACATTATAAAGCAAATCTGACACAAGGAAGTTGGACTTCCCCGCTGTTTAACCACAAGCTTATCATGATGAACACACAGTAGGTAAATAATAATTAGACTTTGTGCAGGTCAAAATATATTTTAATATTTTTGCTTATATAGAATTTGAAGGGTCGTCCAGTTACCGGACAACACTGCCCTTCTAGCTCCAACTGTGTTAAAATTACAAAAAAAGCTGTACTTACCCCACCTCTACCGCCACGATACAGCACTGTAGCCCTGCCGTAGTCCCGATGTTGTTGATGATGCGATCGGAAGTCACCTGATCACTGTAGACAAACAGAGGCTACAGCGTCACCGCCCGTTCTCCTGGCATCATTACTCACATCCTGGGCGCCATGATGCCAGGAGTGCAGAATGGTAACTATCCGGCCTCTTACTGGCTACAGCGGCCGGGTGACTTCTGATAACATCATCAACAACATCAAACACCAGGATCATGGCGGGGGGGGCAGCAGACGAGAGGTAAGTACAGCTGTTTTTGTTATTTTAGCACAGTTGGAGCTATAAGGGCAATGCTGTCTGGTAACCGGACAACCCTTTAAATTACCAACTGAATATATTCTAAAATGTCACTGACCGTCCGCATCCGCTTCTTGTGATTCACATGCTACATCTATATCGCTGTTTAATAGCTTCAGGTAGCTTTCTGTTGAATTCAGGATTGATAAGTCATCAACTGTAATAAATAAGATAAAATATATAAATAAGACAATAATCATTATTAGGAATTATTATTATAGGGGCTGTCCAGGACTTTTACTATTGATGAGCTATCCTCAAGACAAGTTATTATTAGTTGATCGGCGAAGGCTCAGTATTCGGGATCACCACCAATCACCTGATTGCTGGGCTCACTATCAGTTCAATTCAATGAGAGCTGTGACTGTCGTATCCACCTGGGCTGCTGCAGTGTTGGCAGTGCTATCTGCCTCCGGCGCAGTCCGCACTGACAGCGGGTCCATTAGTATATTTTAATAACAAGTCAAGATAAATTCAGCAGAACTTAATCTATCACAATAGAGATGGTCATTTCTAAAAAAAAATAAAATATAAACCTAGTATATGACATGGACACGATGAAAGCCATCCTTCCCTTATACTTGGCTGTACAACCTTTGGTAACAATGACGGCCTCCAAACGTTTTTGTAGCCACCTGTGAGCTTCATGCAGCCGTCTGCTGGTACTTTCTTCCACTGCAGTTCCTTCAATGGAAGCGCTATCTGCTTCTAGTGCTATCCGCCCTGACAGCGGGCGCAGCAATTAGCTTATCAGTGGACATCCGGAGCAGCGCACCCCTATTAATCACCTATAACAGGTATTGATAAATAACAGGTATGGGAGGCAGAATCAACTCTCACAGTTTAAAGGATGCAACACTCTGTCCTCGTTATCTTCACATCTCCTGAACATGATATCATGTCATCTCAAGTGCTAATGCCGCCAACACCGATCCAGCCTTCATCTAATCGTCAACCGTTGTCCAGTGTTGAAATTAACTGTCGCTGTCATGCAAACGTCACCACAGAGGGTTCAACGCCGCCGTGAAGCTAATGCAACTTACATGACATAGCGACAAGCCACGATTTCACCTCTGCCGCCAGCTGAAGTTTGTAAATCTCGTGTAGCAGATATGTGAAAGCTACAAGCAGACATGTCTCCTCAGCGAGCTGCTGACGTTCGTAAATTACATGCAGCTATTATGCGAAAGCAACGAGCGAACATGTCTCCTCAGCGAGCAGCTGAAGTTTGTAAATCACTGTTTACAATGTTCTGTAAAATTGTAAATAAGGCCAATAGCTTACTATTTGCATGGAAATATTTGTACCAACTCTAATTCCTTATTATGTATATTAGTAAGTGGTGCATCCCGCCACCAAAAAACACTGGTTGTATCCCTTCGGAATGTTCACAGGTTTAGATGCTGCAGTATCGGTATTGCTGTTCTTTGTACAGTTACTGACGTTTTCTTATTCATGGGTTTTTGTACTGTTCAGCAAAACTGCAAATAATGACAATAGCCTACTATTTGCACGGAAATATTTTGACCAACTCCAATCCCTTCCACCATATATTATATTAGTAAGTGGCGCATTGCACCACCAGAAACACTGGTACTATAAATAATACTAATAACTAGTATAAATATACCAGGCAGTGGGTGTATACAATGTTGCAACCAATCTCATGAATAATTATGCAATATGCAAAGTGTCACCTCTGAACAAAGGTATAAACACCAATCACACATAAGCGTTCAGGAACTTCACCAGTCCACATAATCACTCCGGAGCAGCTGTGCACATCCAATACGTCACCCATCACCCAATGTGTTGAGAACCACCACAGACACCGATGACCTATCCTCGGGAAAGCAAACAACTGGGTGCATGGACGGCAGCATCTCCAAAATGTGCAGTTTACTCAGGAAGAAATAGTACAACGCAGGGCAACATTTCATCCCTGCTATAGAATCTATTGCAAGCAATGCAGGTCCCATAGGTCACATAGACATCTGTCTCTATCACAGGCAGTGGGTTCATACAATGTTGTAACCAATCTCATGAACAACTATGTACAAAGTGTCACCTGTGAACAAAGGTATAAACACCAATCCCACATAGGCGGTCAGAAGCTCCACCAGTCCACATCGCTACTCTAGAACGGCTGCACACATACATCACAATCCACATATACTGAAATCTAAATTCAAACCCTAGGGCCCCTGTCCACGGCCGAAGTGGAATATCGCTAGCGATATTCCACCGCAGACGAGGAGGTGGGAGCACTGACAGGTCACCGAGATGAGCCTATCTAATAGATTGGCTCACCGCCGAGAATCGCGGCAATCGCAGCATGCCGCAATTTAAATCCCGCGAGCAGAGAATCGCTATGATTCTCCGCTCGTGGAGACCGGCACTGTGCTTTCCATAGTTAGTCTATGGAAAAGCTTTACAGAGCGTGATTCGCGGGCGATTTATTGACAGGAAGCCTTAGGCCACTCGGTGCTTGAAAAAATGCTATGTTTTCAGCTGCGTTGATATGCATTTTTTAGAGCGTTTGACTGCCTTTTCAGCACAGTTATAAACACAACCAAGTAAGCTGATAATGCCACAACTGAAAAACGCAGCTGGACATAGTCAAAAACGTGGTAACTACATTCTACCGCATTTTCAGCAGCGTGAAGTGCACCCCAGTCATTTCAATGGGCAAAGCATCACGATTTAAAATGCAGAAATACATAAAAATAGGACAGCGCTGGAAAAACACAGGTAAAAACGCTGCGTTTTGACGCTTGTCTGACAAGCCCCAATGAAATCAATGGTAGTGATTGACAGCGTTTAACGCCGCACTGAAAACGCAGCGTTAAGCGCAGAAAAAAGCACCTGCATGAGAGTGGCCTTAGGCCTTTCCTATACAGGCGCTTTTTTCTGTGATTAATGTGGCATTTTCAGCACCGCGCTAATCGCGGTATAACACTCCCATTGTTTTCAATGGAGCCTTTCAGACAGCCGCTAGAGCAAAGTCTGTTCTATTTTTGACATTTAGCGCACCTCATCTACGATGAGGTGGGCTAAACTCCGCTGTGGGCCGCAGGGAGATACGGCCGAAAGCGAAAGTAAAATTGGAGCACTTTTCCAAACACCTGTGTGAGGGAGGCCTTACGGTACAGTGTCTCAAGTGTGTATCATCTCATCTTCTTTTACACAGAGGGGGTAAATGATCTACTATTTTACTTGTGTCTTTTGATGTGGTATCTTTATACACCTCTATTGACCATGACCAGGGTTTGGCTGCTCTCAGGGGCACCCACTGGCACAGGATGGGACTTAGCACATACACGTTCTGTCCTCAAGATGCTGCGGGTTGCCCTCAGGAGGAATTATTTCCTCTTTGGGGATGACTTCTACTTGCAGTGAAGGGGGACAGCGATGGGGTCCAATGTGGCCCCAATGTATGCTAACATCTTCATGTCCTTCTTTGAGGACAGGTACATGTATGTGTCAGTGTTTTGGAGTTGCATCCTGTTCTGGTGGCGTGCCATAGATGATATTGTAATCACTTACTTATATCAACATTACAATCACACATAGAAAGTTTAATTCAATTCCAACAATTTCTAGGTAATTGATTTTTTTTTTTACAATGTGGGCACTAAGCTTTAGATATATGGGTGACACATGCACTACGGCATCGTTTTAGGCCAAATCCGGGTATTCCCTGGCAAGTGGCTTTATATTCTAATATCAGGCACAGTTTAGGCATCTCTTGTGTTGAATATGTCTTGGAAAGTGATTGTGGAATGGAGCTTGAAAAGAGGGAGTTCTTGATGAAAGGACTAAAAATAGTATAGTACAATAATTATTTCATTTACGACGGAATTGGTTACCATCAGAGTTGGAACTGCAATGGGGGCACGTGTGGCACCATCATATGTAAATTTATTCATGGGTTTATTTGAAGCTGTTTTTGTTCATTCCATCAGGGTTCATGGGAGCTGAATCATTTTTTATTGCTGATATATTGACGACTTATTTCCTATATGGTACATATAGACATGAAGTTCCTGTAACCAAGCATCTGGATATCCCTGTGCCCCGACGCACACATTTCACGGTGCAGAGAGATCAGCTTTATTCTCATTTGCACAAGGAAAGAGTGGAGGAAGCCAAGGGCGAAATGTGCGTGTCAGGGCGGAGGGATATCCAGATCCTCGGTCACGTGGTAACACTTTACTATATGCATGACATTGAGAATGGTTGCGCCTATTGTAGTTTGATATAAGCATGATTTTCTTTGGGGACTTCTTATATGTGTGACCGGAGGTGATGTATTTCCCTTGTATCGATGCTGCATTTCCTTTATGTCCTGTTTTATAAATGCCTTTATTATATTTGTAATTCTCAATAAACAAGTTTTAAAGATAAATTTCTGAAGTTTTGTCCTGGACATTTATTTTTGAGTGTGTTGAACTGTGAAGTTGTCTGGAATAAAGTGGTATTCCTTTTAAACTTCGGACTCCTGGTTTTGGCGCTGTCCTGTGTTTTCTTGGTTATTGATATCAATGTTACAATCACACAAAGAAAGTTTCATTTGATTCCGACAACTCCTTCTAGGGGAGGGATTTTTTTTCACAGGTGACACTTTGTACATTGCATAAATTTTCATGAGATTGGTTGCAACATTGTATACACCCACTGCCTGCTATATATATATATAAATGTCTGTCACCTATGTGACCTGTATTGCTTTAAATAGATGCTATAGCACAGTTGAAACGTTGCCTTGTGGTTTACTATTTCTTCCTTAAACTGCACATTTTGGAGGTGCATGTGTCCATGTACCTATATGTTTGCTATCCTGACGCTAGGTCAGCAATAATAAAAGTCCCAGACAACCATTTTAACCCTTTGTATGTCCACTATGCAAGATAAGAGAGGGCAGCTCAAGTTCTCTTGAAGGCATCAGGCTACGAGGGGCGTTTATTAAAGATTTCCCCTGACTCAGTGGACTGAAAGCAACGAAATTTGGCACAGTTATTAGTCCTGCTCTACATAGGTGCCACCTAGGGACACACACGTCTCCCATCTCTTTATGCAACTGCAAACACCTGGCTTGTAGAAGGTGACACGTTACTCCAAAAGCCACATTGTGACTTCAGAAATCAGAGTCTCATCATCCGGAAAATGCTTGCCCTTCAAAACTGACTTCATAGTTGGAAAGAGATAGAAGTCTGATGGTGCGAGACCAGGTGAATAAGAGGGATGCGGTATAATTTCATACCTGCAATAGCGTTTTTCCATCTGGGCAACATCTAAGTTGTGAACTGCGGCATTGTCTTGCAGGAGGCTAAATAGCAGCATGAACTATTGAGGTCCTCACTCATATCTATTCACTAGCAAACAGAGCATCCTGGGGACCTATGGGAGGCAATACGATAAACTGACTGCTGACAAGAAGTGTAATACATCCCAATAACTACATGTGAACCTGCAAAATGTTTTTAAAAACGTGTACCGCTTAGCAAAGCAGTTTGCAAAATGCAGTAGTTTAATCATTAAATTATACAATAGATAGGCTTTAAGCAGCTCACTTTGTATGTAAGCTGCTAAAAACCTATCTGGTGCCAAGTTGTGCAGGCCTGGTCTAAGATGTCTCGTCCGGCCAATCAGTGTACTGCTCTGTACAGAGGAGGAACAAGTACTTTAAAAAAGGGTTCGTCTACGGATGGGTCCATCTTCCTTCTGGAGGAGTCTCTGATTTGGTTGACATGAGATATTTTGCATACTTTTCTCATACAGCATTGCCTGAAAATGAGTCTCCATATTCTCCCTGGGTCTCTGAGAACCAGTATACCTCCAACAATGTACAGACAAAGATCATAAGATACAGGTCTTGGACACAGCAAGGAGTGGTTTCAAATAGGGAATCTTTCCTTGGAAAACCTGTTCTGTCCTGCATTATAAAAACAACCTACTGATTTCAATGGGAATGGTGTGTTAGGGATAAAATCCATGTTACGTTAATATGCTGTGGGGCTCCAAATCAGAGCTGGTTATGCCGGCCACCATGAGAAAGCAATAGACACAGGCATCACGGTCGTGTCTTAGAGCAATCTGAGTTTATTGTGTACTTTGTCTTTCTTATACAAGAAATAGTAGGCGTATCAGAGGTTGAACTGCTTTACAGAGGTCGACCTGTTTTACTGGTACATAACTTTGTCTTCTCTATAAACAATGCTTTATTTGTTTGTATGTAGACATCGTGTCTGGTATCCTGATTATCATCACACTCTACATTAACAAAGCATTCCATACAACCTTTTGATCAGTGTAACGAGATAAACAAGCTCTTGGAGACATGATGGACGCTTAAGATTACACCTGTACTTAATTTAGCAGAGCTTTTCATAGGACACAGAATAGAGTGTACAATTTAGGCCTACAGCCTCCGGAAACGTATATCAAAGATACATACATATATAAATTAATATGTTCATAACCCTCACAATCCCCCATTTTGAAACAGTCCATCTTGAAAAGAGCCTTTGTAGTGGTACTATCAAGGGTGCTAAGCCACCCCCGCCGGTCTTTCTATCCTCTTCGCCGGATCCCCACTGTTGTTGCTCTTTTACGTATGACTGTTTTAACGATATCGTAGAGGGAGCGATTCCAGATAATTTGCTTGTCTCCGTATCCCACAGAATTTCCATAAATTGCAAACACTCAAAAGAATGAACAAAAGAAACAGTATTAGTAAAGGGTGAAACATAAAATCCATCATCTTTCCTGCTGTAGGTGACCATCCAGTAAAAATATCATACCAGTTATATTCTGTGTCTACCTGGATCTTAGTACCTAGGCTGACTAGCTTATCTCCTACCCATACATTTTTCTAATTCCATAAGGGAGAGGTTAGTAACATCCAAATGCTTTTAAAGGTGTTCAGTATCTATCATTACAATTCTACCCAAGGATACTGTCAGAGTTGACATAGGGATAGCATCTGGGTACCAGTAGTACCTTAATGTTGCTTCAGCATCTGACAAAAATGTGTAAGCTTCTGTAAACCAATGTATCACCGATATGTTCTGTATACATCCAGATAATGGAGTGGTGAGATTATACATACTGGTGGTTCCAGTTCGGTTGGCAACAAAGAATATATATATATTGGGGGCCAACTTCTATCAGCATATAGAAGAAGCAGGTAACACCGTCCAATCACATATGCTGATTGAAGGCTGCTGGAAACATGGCTCATATGCGGCTGTACTCCCTCCGCATGCTAGGCCATCCAGTGTTTCTTCACAGTTCTCTATAAATCATCATACCTGTGAACTTGGGCAACCAATATTGTAAAGCATATAGAGGCGGTCCGAACACCACAGGTAGTACTACAGATTTACACATCAGGCTTGTGTCCTTTACATCATAAAAAGTCATTTCTCCAGTGCTATACTCGTCAGAGCATTCTACACCATCAGCCCCGGGGCCGTATCCAGGATGCTACTGGAATTACATTATTGAGAATATTTCTCCACAATTTTTCATTATTTGTCATCACATCTGACTGCTTTGTCCCTCTCATGAATTATATATATATATTGCAGGCTACATTGTGTATAGTTTATGAGTTTACTCATATTTACAAACAAATCCTTTTAAACCGCAAAACCAGATTAAAAAGCGTTAATACATCCTTATCATATCCTAATGCAAGACATCGGGGGAGGAACAAGGAAGGCATGCATTGTGCCTGAACATTTATCAATCTAGAAACATCCTGTCCTACCCCAGCCATTTTATTCTTCATCACCTCTAAATCTATAGAGTTCAGAACCCCTACACCTGTACCAATTCCCCCTAATAGGGTATCATACCATTTTCGTTTTCCTCTGGTGCAGGGTTTCATTGCCTGAAGAGAAATATTATAATGCACAATGGTTTTCTGGCTCTTTGTGGATGATAAGGGGGTGTCAAATGCCTGGGAGTTACCCAGGGCAGACATGAAGTGTTGCATTATTTCACCTGTGAAATGTGTACCTCTATCTGACTCGATTACCTCTGGTACCCCGTATCTGCAGATTACCTCTGGTACCCCGTATCTGCAGATTACCTTATTCATGAGCTTCTTTTCGGTTACCTGCTCATTTACTTTTGTAACAGGGTACGCCTCCAACCTGAAAAACATCAACAACAAGCACATATTCATACTTCCCAACACGTGGGAGCTGAATGTCGTCAATTTGCAATCCCTGAAATGGGTAGAGTGGTCCTGGCAAGTGCCTTTGTGGTCAATTTACTTCTACCCTGTTGCTTACGGCATAGCTCATGCAAAACTGGACAAATGATGTAGCAGCTACAAAGAACCCAGGGGGCAACCCTTTCTCTCTCAAGCGTAGGTAACATAGCTGCCTTCGATAGGTGAGTCTTTCCATGGATCAGCTGGGCCATCATGGGGTACAGGGATCGTGGTAGGCAAGTTACTGACTGTTTTGCCATACGCCACCCTGTTCTACTGCTCCTATATTAGTCCATTTATCTTTTTCTTCTTTGCTGGCTTGTGACTGTAATGTCTTTAGTACATCAATGTTCAAATTTTTATCAAAGTCCAAATCATAGTCTCTGACTTGTGCGGTCAGTATCTTCTTTTCTTCTTTCTTCCACGGCTTGAGGGCCGCTGTCTGCGCTGAAGTCTGCTAGGGCGTTGCCTTTTGCTTCTGCACTGTTGGCTTTAGTATGAGCTTTCACCTTCAGGATTGCTACTTTGTCTGGTAGGAGTAGGGCTTTCATAAGGTTCTGTGCTGCTACACCATTCTCAATGGGTTGTCCTACAGAAGTTTAAAAGTGTCTGGCCTTCCATATTGGGCCGTAACCATGATCTATGCCGAATACATACCAGGAGTCAGTGTAAATGGTTACCTTCTGTCACTCTACACGCCTCAGTGAGGGCCTTCAGTTCCGCTTCTTGTACTGAGACATGCGGAGGCATTCTGCTTTTAGAGATCTTGTTGTGTGAACACTGCATATCTGGTGTGGAGTCATCAATCACCCTGGTACCATCTATAAAAACAACTCAAAATATGTATTAACAAGGGGTTTCAATAACTCTTTAAAACTTAAACTTTTCTTGTTGCATCAATGCTAGACAATCATGCTGATATTCTATTCCAAATAGATCACGTTCTTATTTGCAAAAATTTTTAAAAATAGCTGATCTGTAATACATAGATCACCTATGCATCCCCCTCCCCCATTTGATCACCTATGCCTCCCCCTCCCCCATTTGAAACAGGATACTCGATTGGAAGAAGAGTAGCCGGGTTCACCATTGAAAAGAAATATTAAAGGGGGGGGCATGAGCAAAGCACATTGCAACCTTATTTGACGAGCTAGAGACAGGTGTTTAGGTTGTACTTGAGTGAGTATACTCTGGATGTCATGAGGGGTGAGAACCACTAGGGGGGGTAGTTCAGGACCAACTCAGAAGACTTGTCAACCATTGCTTGTACTGCTGCTACCGCACGGACACAGGAGGGGGCTCCTCAGGCTATCGGATCCAATCTCATGGAGTAATACCCAAGTGGCCGTGGACGTCCTCCATGTTTTTGCGTCAATACTGCTGTCGCATGAAAGGCCAGGGACGGCAGTATGAGACAAGTCCCAAAAAGGTGCGAAGCTTTGGCAGCAGAAGAAGATACAGAAATGGCTTGAACTGCAGCCCTGCGTCGTTCTGTGAGATGTCTGCCTTCTTGAGCTAGACAACAACCTTTTGTTTACAAAGCTGTAATTTCTCCTTTTTAAGCCTTGCAGCCATTTTCTGCTAAAAAAAAAAAAAATTTTAGAAGAGAAATAGATGCAGATTGACATGTTTCAGATCCTCAGCACAAAGCTGGAAAGTCATTAACATATTGCAACAGCACAGTCCCCTCAGGCGGAGTCCAGGCCTGCAGGACAGTTACATAAATGCCCTTTTGTCTGAAAAAGGGCCGGAGATTCAGACTGTCTCCACTCTGGCTTATTATCTATGACCTTAGGGATTTCAATAGACCTTCTACAAAGGCCATACTAAGTACATGTTTACCCATCTCTTCTATGCCCCTATATCCCAGATCTGACTAATGTTGTTGAAGGCGGGCATAGAATTGTTTTACACTTTCTTCCTTCTCTTTGTGTGATATTAGAAAGAGACAAGGAGGATTCTCTCAATTTTTTTTTTTTTTTCTTTTTCCCCAATGTTTCAGACAAATTAAAAATATTTTACCACTTCTCAATTCTCTATGTTTAATTTAATCCTAATCTGTGCCACAATAGTTTTTCACATAATTTTAGATTATCGTTCCCACTGCCTTCCCTGTTTTACATCTGCTCCTATTCCACCCTCCGCTCCCTGCATCTCTTTCTTGTCCTCATGCTTCCACTCACTAGCCTAGGATCTAGTGAGCATAGGCATAACCGGTTTGCACCGAGGAGCTCCGCAAGCAGGGCAGCTCTCTCTCCAATCCGGGTTCTGTTGTCCACAATGCCAGCAGGTCCATCCCTCCAGTCCAATGTTTGACCTTGGAGTGGATGACTTGGCATAGGGTGGGGAGGAGACGGTTGGAATTGAGATGAAGGAGGGGGTGAAGATGGAAGAGGGAACTAACCCGACAATGAGAGAACATCTTTGAATTCTTTTCTCATTTCATTTTCAGCTACTGAACAGTATATATATATATAATACAACATACTTCCTGTGTAGCCAAATATAACCAATTCTTAATTCAGATTTCTTTGCAAAGACAAGTAGGTCTTCTAAAGCCCAGTACCCCCCCACCCTTTGAAATGTATCTTATCTTCTATAGAACACAGAAACTTCTCCAGACAAATAGCTGTATAACTGGTTCCACTGCCTGTGACTATCTTCTATTGTGCAAATAACCTGGGCTGACTATTCAAAATGAACTTGTAATACACTTGCCCCCACCTTACAAAAACTGCAAATTCACACTCACTAAGGGGGGTTTTATTCATTCCTATACGGACTGATAATATGTGAAGTAGAAATTGGGATTGTATTTACTGTACACCAGACTTCCAATAATGAGCGAATTATGTATAGATAAGAAAAACTCTTAGTACCGCGGTTTTTACACAATTCGTTCAGAATAGGTTACCCAATGACAAACACAATACAACTTATGCCCATTTCTACCCACATACTGATATTCATCACACTGCGACCACTCAGCGGCCAATATATTATAGGGGGCTTTATTCCACCCTGGCATAATTAACAATTCATCGGACACGTCTTTGTTCTTAGCTACCGACATTTTCGTACTATTTCGGATTTTCTTAAACGGCGACATTTTCACACTATGCCAGATTATCACAAGAAATTCTTCAACTATCAGTTTATCAAAATTTTCCTTTAAAACAAACTAGTGTATTACTCTCTGCGTAATCCTGTTCACAGCGCCATTTATGTATTGCTGCAAGGAGCAAGACTTAGTTCAAATTACGCTTTAAAGAGAGTTAGACACTATAAAAGGTTCATACTGTAGTTGATTGGGACCCCAACAAGTGGGATGGGGACCAACACTCATCCGCCAACCTCCCCAGCCATCCTTCACACCTTATCCTCTTTACCAGCAGTATGGACAATGGCTGGCGGTTTATGTACACCAAGAGGCTTATTGTTTTTATTCTTTCACACACATAAAACAATTGTTTGTTTCACTATTTTCTTATGCAGTCTTCCATACCTTATCCTCTTTACCAGCACTATGGCCAATGGCTGGCGGTTTATATACACCAAGAGGCTTATTATTTTTATTATTATTTTCTTTATACACTCTTCAAATAAAATACTGTTGTTCATTGAAGATGAATTACACTTTAAATAGAACTTTTGTTATTAATTTGACTAAAGTACTTATCAGGTGTTTCAAGTACACAATTATCTCATATTAATATCTTAATTCAATAATATTCAAATTAACACAACCCAATATTTTTGAATTCCACATATTCCACGAATCTGTATATACATATATACACTGTGGTAATCCTGGGCTATTATCTCACACAACTAGTCTCAGGAATAAAATTAGATAATTAGATGCCCCTCCTTTGGTCACTCCATTTGTTCAAGTGAGAGACTTAACATGGAGTCTAAGAGTGACCTTCACTCTATACATTACCACAATATACATATATATACACCAACATCCACTTAAAATGGAGACACACTTTTCACCTAGGCTGGACTGTGTGGAGGGTGGAGCAAGACCTGTTCCTATTGTTCTTCCCTCCCATCTCCTTACATCACCTAGCTCCACCCCCTGTGGTCTGGCTCAGCATTTGGTCATTTTTGCTTCATTTCGTTTCTGGTTACCGGACAGTATACACCATATAACACAGTCTCTCATACAGGTCCTTCCATTTATACACACACATAAAGACAAAAACATTTGCATGTCAGTTACTATTTTTTTTTTTTTGTCAGTACTTTAAGTGTCAGTACTTCACTTGTCTAAAAGTGTCGGTACTTCCCAACCCTGCTTATTTCCCCCCGTCTCAACTACTTCTCTTATACCTATAAGAGGCTCCCATCAGGGATTTTATCCCCTGAAAATTTTTGGCTTCCCTGGTACAATTTATACCATGCCTTCCCGAGATCGGCAAGCGGGTTTCATATTCTGTACTTCCTCACCCTGCATATTTTACCTCGTCTCTACTACTTCTCTTATGTTTATAAGAGGATCCCATCAGGGGTTTTATCCCCTGAAAATTTTAGGCTTCCCTGGTATAACTTATACCATGCCTTCCAGAGATTGGCAATAGGGTATCATATTCTGTACACTGACCATGCAAAGTAACAAATAAAGACAATAACAGTTAAACACCCGCACAGCATATTCAGCCCACCATATGAATTCTTAAAAAGCTTGAAGATTTATAAGAGGCATGCACTTCTTACCCCTCGGACAGGAAAGGAGCAGCCAGGAAGCACGGATAGATTGTGGCAAGATAAAACCTTACCTTACTGCGCAGTTTTTGTCAATCCGTGGTTCCGAGTGGCTCCTTATCCCATCTGGGTCCGGGGGGGTTCGAGGTGTAGGTGGTCCTCTTGTTCCATCAAGCCCCGCGATCGGGCGCCAATTAATGTTAGGGATAAAATCCATGTTACGTTAATATGCTGTGGGGCTCCAAATCAGAGCTGGTTATGCCGGCCACCATGAGAAAGCAATAGACACAGGCATCACGGTCGTGTCTTAGAGCAATCTGAGTTTATTGTGTACTTTGTCTTTCTTATACAAGAAATAGTAGGCGTATCAGAGGTTGAACTGCTTTACAGAGGTCGACCTGTTTTACTGGTACATAACTTTGTCTTCTCTATAAACAATGCTTTATTTGTTTGTATGTAGACATCGTGTCTGGTATCCTGATTATCATCACACTCTACATTAACAAAGCATTCCATACAACCTTTTGATCAGTGTAACGAGATAAACAAGCTCTTGGAGACATGATGGACGCTTAAGATTACACCTGTACTTAATTTAGCAGAGCTTTTCATAGGACACAGAATAGAGTGTACAATTTAGGCCTACAGCCTCCGGAAACGTATATCAAAGATACATACATATATAAATTAATATGTTCATAACCCTCACAGGTGTAATGCTAAATTTCCCCTATAGGAGCGCTGCAGGAAAGTTGGACACTTACTGCCAGATTTTCCCACAGATTATAGGGACAGAATTTCTAAAGCAGACAAACCTCTTTGAAGAAAAACCTTAAAGCCTGCAACTTTTTTTAGTGCATGCAACCATTATTATTGTCTTCTATCTATTGATTCAGATGACAACTTATCAGAATACTCTACCATCCCATGCTATTTATGGGTCAGACAAGTTTCCTGGGTTCTAAATGCCATATGCACTAGTTCTAATTTAAAGATGATATGCAAATATTCATTATATATATCATTGCTATTACGAGCGATGAAGTCACATGACAAAGTATCCACCATAACATACTTTCCTACTTCCCCTTTTCTTTACAACCTTGTTCTGAGCAAAACAAACTTTTGATATAAAAAGTGAAGCTGATATTGCTTTGTAGTCCAGAGTGGAAGCTGCTCTTATGTACTGGCCGCCTGCTAGAAGGATAATTCAATTTCAGGTTTATATTATTAAAGGGGTTGTACTCTCCCAACTCATACATCTCCAGCGCCAACAGCGGTTAAATGGTTGTCCGAGATATTTAATAAAAAATTGTAAAAAATACCATGGTAAAAAATAATGAACAAGTGAATACTCACTTCCCCCGGCTCCACATATCTCATGCAATGCATATCCGTCCTCAGCGCTGGGTCTTTTCTTACATTCTGCAGTCAACCTGCGTACAGGACATCACAGGCTGCTGCAGCCAATTACAGACCTCAGCACTCGAGCGCCAATGTCTGTGATTGGCTGCAGTAGCCAGTGATGTCCCATACACAGGCTGCTGCAGCCAATTACAGAACTCAGCACTCGAGCGTCGATGTCTGTGATTGGCTGCAGTAGCCAGTGATGTCCCATACACAGGCTGCTGCAGCCAATTGCAGAACTCAGCACTCGAGCGACGATGTCTGTGATTGGCTGCAGTAGCCAGTGATGTCCCATACACAGGATGCTGCAGCCTGTAAACATTATGTCAAAAGTGAGACCCAGAGCTGTCAGAGCGGGAGATGCGGGGAGCTGGAAGAGGTCTGTATACACTTTTTTTTATTATTTTCTACCATGGGAAAGTCTTTTTTTTTTATTATGCCAGGCAACCCGTTTAAGAATTTCTTGAACATGTGTTTTACAGTATTTCATCTACATTATAGGATTATATTCTTTTAGAACACTGAGACACCCATTAGAGTATGACAATAAAAAGTTTCAGGCATAAATAGAAATATGGGAGTTCAAACTGAACACATTTTATTGTGTCCAATGGACACAATTGGTGGATTATAATGGGGGGGGGGGGCAGGTGCCCTGGGTCCAAGGCTCCAAGAGGTGCATAGCCGTCCAAACTGCCCCTATTATAATCAGCTGCAAGTTCACCGCTGCTGTAAAAACAAAAACAGCTATACTCATCTGTGTCGCTCTTCCCGCTTCCGGCCTCCGAAGTTCATGGCACTGTGGCACTCAGCAGAGGTCTAGAATAAGGAAATAGTGACTGGCAGCATTCAGCAATGTAGAAAAATACAAGATTTATTTCCCCATTACAAAAATTACGGCAACGTTTCGGTCGTAATAGACCTTCCTCAAGCCAAGGAAGGTCTATTACGACCGAAACGTTGCCGTAATTTTTGTAATGGGGAAATAAATCTTGTATTTTTCTACATTGCTGAATGCTGCCAGTCACTATTTCCTTATTCCTGACTGCACCCTTGGAGCCTCTCTGGTTTAGGCTTCCTGACTGGCTTTTGCACACTGTTTTGCCTGGCTCTATGTGAGGATATATGCTGTGCTGCTGGGAACCTCTTTTTTCTACTCAGCAGAGGTCTAGTGACACAGATTGAAGAGAGCAGGAGCAGAAGGATTGATACAGGTGAAGTGAGTATAACTGCTTTTTTGATTACAGTGGCTAGAAAGGGCATTTTTTTAATTAAATGGGGCCAAGTAGGGCATTATTTTTATTAAAGGGGCCAAATGTTGGCATTATTACTTAATGGGGCCAAGTGGGGCATTATTATTAAACAGGCCAAGTTGAAAATTATTATTAAATAGTGCCCTGAGGGTCATTATTACTAAACGAGGCCATGTGGGGTATCATTATTAAACTGGACTATGAGGGGCAATGGAGCATTATTTTTAAACAGGACATTACTACGGTACTAAATTAAGCAATGGGCATTATTATTATTATTATGATAATTATTATTAATAAACATGGCATTACTACTAAACCAGGCCATGACGTGCAATAGAGCATTATTAAACAGGGCATTACTACCAAATAGGACCATGGTGAGCAATGGGGCATTAATATTAAATGGGGTATTATTACTACACAAGGCCATGAAGGGCATCATTACTATATGGGGCCATGAGGATCATTATCACTTAGTGGAGAGCAGAAGGGGCTTTACTACTTAATGGAGACCACGAGGGGCATTATTGCTAAATGCGGTGAATAAAGAAGTCGTTGTGTCTGGGTTTTTTTTTGCCTTCCTCTGGATCAACAAGGGGGGTGGGGTGGAAACGGGCTAAACTAGATCGACATTGTCTTCTTTCAACCTAACATACTATGTATTATTACTGAGTGGGGGCATTTTTACTTTGTTCGGCCTACAGGGAGCACAAAAAGGTGGATACTATTACTTTATGGGGCCCCACGGGTGGCATTACTACTACCTGGGACACTACATATGGGGAAATTGTATAGAAGTTTGAAAAACAAAGCCAGATGGCTGGGAAATTGAGGAGCTAAAGATGTCTGTGTGTCAAATTCTGCAGAGGCAAGTAGTAATTGGGAGCAGTCATCATTGTAGTCTGGGCTGGATGGAGACGAAAGAGGAAAGTGAATAACTCCAGTCAGAGAGGACGCCACCTGTGATCATTGGATATAACGATACTGTAATCATTTAACAGTCTGAAGTTGTAATCAACTGCTATGTGCTCACTGTATAAGGGGTAATATTGGTCTGTATATAGCATTTTTAAGCACAAATTGTGACTTGCAGCAGAATTCACATCTTCAATTCAAGGGGTGAAGTCTGTTGTGGATTTTGGTGTGGATTTTTCAGCTGTAGAAAATCAACACCAAAATCCGAATATTGTGAAGTAGATCAGAGCAGACTTCAATTGAAAGAGTGAAATCTGCTGCAGATCCGCGACACAAAAATTTTTTACGTGTGAAAACACCCTAATGGTATAAAATAAAGCAAAAACTATACTCTCCTTTTAAATGTGCCGCGGCTCCTGCCCCAGAAGCTCCTGCAGTGTTCATGGGCTGGTTCATTGTTCATCATTGGCTTCAGCATTCATGTGCCATTCAAGTAGACATGATCGCTAAGGTCAGTGATCGGCTGCAGTGGTCATGTGAATGATGACTTGGCCCATGAACAATACATGACTATACAAGAATATTCTACCGTAGAGGAAGAGTGATAACGCATTGTATGTGGGGGGCCCAAGTTGTGTTACCGCAGCGGACCTTTAGTCCCCTTAATCCGCCACTGATTGTGACCTAATGAAAGTGAGGAAAAAAACTCAATAGGAAATGTGTTGGAAAAAGTGGACTGGGCTTCAAAATCAAGATGAGCATGACCTGGAGTTGTTCTCAGCCTACATTAGATCATCAGTAGGGCGCACGCCTCAAAGGATCAAAGCCCATGTGACCAGAAATCTATCCAACACGAAAATTTTGGAAAGAAAAAAAACCCTCTCATTGGATAGCATGGTGCAGAATTAGAAAATTTACTTTTCTACAAACATAGAAAAAAGCAACAACAATAAACAGATCATATGGCTAAAGTTATAAACAAAAGGTCCAAAAGAATGCACCAGAAATGGCAACAGCAAGGCAGAAGTGTATTACCAAAACTCTCAGAAACCAAGATCGGGTTTAAGAACCCCTCCAGAGAACCTGATCGTCTGTTTGAGGTGATAGACAGGTCAGCAGCCTATCAGTAACATTACAGATAGGGAAATGTTTCTCCCACAACGTGAGGCACCAAATGACACTGCACTTGTGCTGACAGGAGTATTACATGGTCCGACACTGACGCCGTGATGTCATGTCAAACCTGTACCTAGATTTGATCAGCACCTGAAGTAACATCATCATATAGGGCTTATACAGCAGTACTGAGCAGTGTAGTTGTGATTTCAGTAGCTGTGAGACAGTCAGCCATTACTATTATCTGCAACAACACATCTCTGTATCTATCTGCTTCTGCCTCCCTTCTCCTCTCCCTCTCTCCTCTCCACAGACCTCTATGGACAGCAGCAAGTAAACACCTCAGCACTTCCTGTTATCTATTTAGGTGTCTTTGTAAGGCCCCTTATCCACGGCCGTTGGAGATGCGGGGGGGAGCGCTGCCAGATCTCAGTGGTGAGCCTATCTGATGGAGAATCGCGGCAAATCTCAGCATGCTGTGATTTAGATCCCGCGAGCGGAGAATCACTATGATGCTCTACTCGTGGATGCCGCAAAAAACGATTTCCATAGCAACGCTATGGAAAGCTTCACACAGCGTGATCCGCTGGTGATTTATTGCCGGCAGATTCACGCCCGTGGACATGCAGACTTACTAGAAACTAACTTCACATGACAATAGGCAGTGGGCAGAAAGTTAGAAGGAAGTGAGACCACTAGTGGTTAGCACTTTGGTAATTTTTAATCAAAAAAACTTCATTTTAGGTAAATAAAATGCTTAGCACTTTTGCTAGTTATCACACCGTCAATCACATAAGCAAAGTTTGTGCTAACGGCAGTAGGTAGGTAATATTTAATATTGGTCACCCTCCACACACTTCACACATAGACAGGAAATCTGCTAAAAACCCTTTTTCCACCACACTTTTTTTGCCGCATTTAGGGCTCCTTTACACTGGCAAGAAAATTGCTGAAGTTTCTCACGATGCGAGAGTGAGTGAAAACGCATATGTTATGAAACCAACCATTTTCAGTGGTTTCAATCTCATTTGTGATGTTTTCACTCCTGCAATGCTGCGTGAAAAAAAATCACAACATGCCCTTTTTTTTTTGCGATATCGCCCATTGTTTTGAATGTGACCAGCGGTGCCAGCACTAGCTCCAATGAAAACAATGGAGAACATTGCGATCCCCTGCAGTGGCTGTGACAGCTGCAGCAGGGGATTCCTTCAGCCCCGCAGGGATGTGAGACTGTTGCATTCTGGCTGTTGCGCCGGCCCTATTGAAAACAATGGGACAACATTGCGATCCCCTGCAGTGGCTGTGACAGATGCAGCAGGGGATTCCTTCAGCCCCGCAGGGAGGTGAGGATGTCGCAGCCAGGGATTTCCAGGTTTTCAATGGGGCTGGCGGCCCTATTGAAAACAATGGGAGAACACTGCGATCCCCCGCTGCGGCGGGGATGAGAGGAACCCCCACAGTGAGGTGAGGCTGTTTCCATGTGAAAACGCCTAATGTCCAGGGGAGTGAATCACAGCCTGATATCGCTCTCGCCAGTGTGCAGGGGCTCACTCACATGGGCGTATGTGTCTTGGGTATTACACGCATATTTTTTATACAACATGCAGTGCTGAACGCCCATTGATTTCTATTGGGACACTCAGACCTGCGTTTTTTTTCATGCACATAATACGCACCCATGTAGGCTACACTGCGTATTACGCACGAGAAAAATATGCACATAATACAGCGCCCTCATACGCCTGTATGGCCACTCTCACACAAACCGCTTTTTACTGCGATTACCACGGTACAACGCTCCCACTGATTTCAATGGAACCTCACAGGCTTGCGCTCGAGCGCTGTCTGTTCTATTTTTGCGCGTTTTAGTGCATTATAATGCACCTCATCGCCCATCACAACCATGAAGTGCATTAAAAAGTGCTGCCAAATGCTGTGACATGCGTTCAAAAACACAGCTCAAAATTGCTGTAAAAATGCCGCGATTTCGAGCAGCGTTTTCTGAACGCATATGTGAGAGTGGCATTACCTACCGCTGCATGCCAACAAATCCCCGTACATTATCTCGGCAGGTATGCGTGCCGCGCTCTTTTCTGTGCGTGCATTTTGCGTGCTGAGTGTGAGAGGCACAGTTTAAAGTAATGTAAAGTTTGTTACCGCGTATTACGGACATAAAAACTGCGCACGTAAGACGCGGCAAAAAATGCTTGTGTGAGAGAAGGCAGCAGAATCCGGGCTTTAGCAAAGAACCCCCAGCTGAACACTGAACAGGTGAACAGTGATAACACGCTAAGTGTAACTAGTGAGTCCCAGGAGAGGAAGAGGGACGCTGTCTGTAACACTTCACTGCTACTATGTCTATTCTCGTATCTCATCAGGAACTGAAGGTGAAGCCCACACATATCTGCAGACTGTTTGTAAGCAGATAAGCTACTTTCTATCCATGAAAGTCACTGGAAAGGATTACAACTCCGTCTGCGTCATTGGGGCTTCTTCACATGACCGTGTTCGCCCACGCAAAATCTGCGCGCACAAGAATAGAACCCATTGATTTCAATAGGTTCGTTCACATGAGCGCACTTCGCACACCGTAAGAAGTAGGAGCTGCTCTATTTTTCTGCGTTTTGCATAGCAAAGGCCCCATAGAAGTCTATGGGAGGTTCGCCAATACGCAGAGGGAAGCGTGAAACACTGTGCAGAATGCAGGGAAAAGAACACATATAAGCAGAGGTGTAAATTGAAGCTTCTGGGCCCCCATTGCAAAACCTGTAACAGGGCTCTTCCCTAAAAATAAGACCCTGTCTTATACTAATTTTTACCCCAAAGAGGCACTAGGTCTTATTTTCAGGGGAGGTCTTATTTTACTTACTTAGCAGGCCTGGCCTGGGTCCTCCCACTGCTCTCCAAAGCTCCAGCACATCCTGTAGTCCTCGGATGCCCACAGAAGATCACTTCATAGTTATAGGATACGTAAATCCCGCCGCCAGAAAGCGATGGCTCTGATTGGTTCGCGAGTGCTGCTCAGCCAATCAATGCAGCACTTGATGATCCAATTTGATGGCTGTGATTGGTTCATCCAGCGCTGCATTGATTGACTAAGCAGCGCTAGATGAACAAATCACAGCCATCGCATTGTGGAGGCGGGGTTTATAAACTGGCTGAGCCATGGCATTGATTGGTCAATTCATAAATCCTGCCTCCACAACACAATGGCTGTGATTAGTTCTTTGAACGTTGCTCCAAAGTTTTGAATGAACCCATTGAAAAATAAGCCCCTTTGTGAGGGAGCCCTAAGGGCAGTTTCAGATGATCATATGTGCAATTGCGCACGTTTCAGCGCAGTAAACAAGGGTTGATGAGGCAGGTTTACATGCGCTTTGGCACATAGAACCGTCGCTTTTGCGCACGCAGTGCCAGTTCACATGCAAGCGTGACACCTATTCCGTGATTTAAAAGGCTCTTTAGCTTTAGACTAATTTCACAAAGGCGAGCGCGATATTCGGCTGTGACTCACGGCTCAATATCGCGTTCGCCAACACTTCGGGAAAGTGCTGACCGCCGCGGTGGAGGATCGCAGAGTTTCTTCCATTGTTTTCAATGGGGAGACATCACATCGCACTGCGTTAACCTAGCACATGGGGGTGATGCTGCCCCGATCCCATTAAAGACAATGGGAGATAAGATGTGAGGGGACGCCCAAAAATGGGACATGTCCTGATTTGTTTCCCGCATCGCGTAAACTTCGCTCACAAGCATGGGGTTCATATTTCTGCGAGATTTGTACACCTTCAATGCACAAATCTTGCATGATTTTCTTGCCCGCATGAAAACAGCCTAAGGAGGTCTGGATCATTTTCCTGCACAATTGCGCAGAATATTGCGCATCTGCACGCATACTAAATGAACATTTGCACACACCCTCATAGACACCTATGAAGCTCTTGCTGCGCAAACACATAGGAAAATAGAGCAGGTCCGATTTTTTTTTAGCATGCAACCAAAATGTGTGCAAAAAAACCCCAAAACGTTCAGATTTTCAGTGTATTGCGTGGGAAAATTTTACACGTGCAAATACAGTCATGTGAAACCGCGCTGAGGCTGATGTGGCCCCCGGTGAAAAGAAGTTTGACTCCCCTGTGATGCGGTAATAAAAAGTATTTCTCCTGTACACAAAGGCAGGTGGCTGCTGCACATCTCCTAAGTCAGGCCACTTTTGGGAAGTCAGGTGGCAGAACCCTTGGCACTAGAAACTCCCCTAGCTGCTCCCTGCACATGAGCCAACATGCCAGGACTCCGTTTCACTTTCTCTTTGGGAAATCCTGGAACAGATCCAGCAACAGAAGCTTCTCACAAGCCGTCAGCTGATCCAGAAGACCTCTCATCCCTTCATTGTGCAGCAGCTTATGCCATCATCATCCACTGTCCCTGCGCCAATTCTATGGGCATCGCTTTTAGGTGTGCCAAAGGGACACTATCCCTTCAAGCCAGAATCAGTCTTAGGAAGGCATAGTTCCACTCTAGACAAGCAGAACAGTCATAGGGCTGCCCCTATGTCAGTTATGCCGTGCTTACGGAGCCTGTACAGAGGGAGGCAAAGTCCCCCTGGCACCATACTTTATGGATTCTTCACACGCATGTTTGGTCCGTGTGCTGTGCATGTTTGTAACTCACTGCACACGGACCCATTAAAGTCAAGGGGGCTGTTCACAAATGCGAATCATTACGCGGACCGATGGCCTGTGTAAAAAGATTGCAGCATGCCCTATTCTGGTCGGTATCAAAGACAAGATTAAGGCTGGATTCACACGAGCGTATGCGTATTTGTAGAATGAACGTAGCTTTTTTGCGCACGCATTGGCGTACTTTCATGTACGTTTTGCGCAAGGAAGTCATGCGTAATTGTACGTGCAAAAAATACGCACCGGTACTCTCAGCCATTTTTAGTCTAATTGGTTCAAGATGTGTTCTTTTTCCTGCGCAATTAGGCAGAGCTTCACGCATCTCCTAGAGTATTGCGCGCATACTTGCTCATCCCCATCGACTTCAATGGGGACTTTCGGTGTGCAACTGCGCAGGAAAATAGAGCATTCTGCCCCAAAAATATATGCATGTGAGCGAAGCCATCAGAATCAGTGGGTTCTCTTCACTTCGGATTGCGCGTGCAAACTTTGCGTGCACAAATACGCCCGTGTGAATTCGGCCCAAGACATGCAATACGTACTGGCTATTGCCGGGCGCCTCCGGGACACGGAGCAATGTTTCTAGAGAAGAATATCTCCATGGAGGATCCTTCACAGGGGCGTCTTCGTGTGTATTTGTGTGCGCAAAGTCTGCGCGTGCAATAGGCAGCGAAGAGAACCCATTGGTTTCAATGGGTTCATTCTCATTTCCTTTTTTTGCACACCCCCATAGAAGTCTATGGGGGGGTGCAAACTTGCGCGGCAATGGGATGCGAAATACGCTGCACAATTCTATGGGAAAAATAACTAATTAGCCATTTAAATGGGGGCGTGTTTCTCAAACGAACATGCCCTGCGAACGAAAAACGTACAGCAAAATACTCCAATATGTGCTAAAAAGACTCGTTCATAGCGCAAATGCATTGGGCTGAATCGCAAGCAAAAACGCAGGTGCCCATGTGAGGCGCCCTGAGGGTAGTGTCTCCGGTCGCGTTATTCCCTCGGCTATTTCATGTTCCTTTTTTCTGGCGCAGATTATCCGCTGCCGGAGGTTCATAGTAGATGAATGGAGGGATACGAATCGCTGTACATACATTGCGGTTTTATTGATTTGACATTTTTCCCCACTTTTGGTAGGTTTTTTCAATCCACGGCATTTTTTCCTAAATAATGCTGAAGACGCGTAAGGCCGCGTCCAACGAAGGATACCGCAGGTTGTTTGATAGTCCTATGTGACTTGTGGGACCTCCTTCACTGCGGCTCGTCCTGTCGAGGACTAATGTCCCATCACATCAGCAGACACGGATATAGGTGTGCACAATGCCCCGTACCGCCCCCACAGTCGCCATCACAAACACCCCACGCCATCAGCAACTAAACAATGTTTCACTCTGTCGGAAATCTGGAGTTTAACCCTTTCTGTTTCAAGTAGAACTTCAGCAACAATAGCAAAGTACAATTTGGGGGTCGCACCTTGCAGCGAAGGTGACACTTACTGAAACACTCTTACACCTGACAGGTACAGAAAGTAACAAGTTGTATAACACTTCATTAGACCCTGTCGGCCGGGCTCCAGCGACTACATGTGTGTGTCATGTATGTGCAGAAGATGCAACAACTTTAAGAAGAGCAAGTATTTATAGAAGAAGCAATTGACAATTACAGCAGCGCTGCGGCACACAAGGGGTGCACTAGACAGCTCAGCCCAGCACACTTGCTGCACACATACGTGATATATGACGGCTGGTATATTCCCGTGGACAATAAGAGGATATAACATAGTTTGGTAACTCACCCTCCATCCTGCTGCCTGCTCTCGGCTCCGCGCTCCTCATTCTGCAGCTCCGAGCAACTACTGAGGTAGACGCGCTGCGCATGCGCGGTTGGCATGCTCTCGGTTTGTTGTGATGGGACACGCCGGGACTTTGTGAGTCCGCGGACTGTAGCGGACAGTGTACACGGCTCAGTACTGGGCTATGCACGGTGTATGCAGACTGTAACCTACTACAGACTGCACCTCATACTATATACTCTGCCTCATACTATATACTCATACCTGTACGTCATACTATTACATACTGCACGTCATACTATTACATACTGCACTTCATACTGTAGCTTATACTATAACTTATACTACATACTGCACCTCGTACTGTACCTCATACTATAACTTATACTACATACTGCACCTCGTACTGTACCTCATACTATAACATAGTACATACTGCACCTCGTACTGTACCTCATACTATAACTTATACTACATACTGCACCTCGTACTGTACCTCATACTATAACATAGTACATACTGCACCTCGTACTGTACCTCATACTATAACTTATACTACATACTGCACCTCGTACTGTACCTCATACTATAACATAGTACATACTGCACCTCGTACTGTACCTCATACTATAACTTATACTACATACTGCACCTCATACTATATACTATGCCTCATACTATATACTCATACCTAATACTGTCCCTCAAACGTCATACTGTACGTCATACTATTACACACTGCACCTCATACTGTAAGTTATACTACATACTGTACCTCATACTATAACCTATACTAGATACTACACCTCGTACTGTACCTCATACTATAACTTATAGTACATACTGCACCTCGTACTGTACCTCATACTATAACCTATACTACATACTGCACCTCGTACTGTATCTCATACTATAACCTATACTACATACTACACCTCGTACTGTACCTCATACTATAACTTATAGTACATACTGCACCTCGTACTGTACCTCATGCTAGAACTTATACTACATACTGCACCTCGTACTGTACCTCATACTATAACCTATACTACATACTGCACCTCGTACTGTACCTCATACTATAACATAGTACATACTGCACCTCGTACTGTACCTCATGCTCTAACTTATATTACATACTGCACCTCGTACTGTACCTCATACTATAACATACTACATACTGTACCTCATAATATAACTTATACTACATACTGCACCTCATACCTAATACTGTACCTCATGCTATAACTTATACTACATACTGCACCTCGTAGCTAATACTGTACCTCATAATATAACATACTACATACTGCACCTCATACCTAACACTGTACCTCATGCTATCACATACTACATACTGCACCTCATACTGTACCTCATACTATCACATACTACATACTGCACAACATACTGTACCTCATGCTATAACATACTACATACTGCACCTCATACTGTACCTCATGCTATCACATACTACATACTGCACAACATACTGTACCTCATGCTATAACATACTACATACTGCACCTCATACCTAATACTGTACCTCATAATATAACTTATACTACACCTCATACCTAACACTGTACCTCATGCTATCACATACTACATACTGCACCTCATACTGTACCTCATACTATCACATACTACATACTGCACCACATACCATGACATACTACATACTGCACCTCATACCTAATACTGTACCTCATAATATAACTTATACTACATACTGCACCTCATACCTAACACTGTACCTCATGCTATCACATACTACATACTGCACCTCATACCTAATACTGTACCTCATAATATAACTTATACTACATACTGCACCTCATACCTAACACTGTACCTCATACTATCACATACTACATACTGCACCTCATACCTAATACTGTACCTCATAATATAACTTATACTACATACTGCACCTAATACCTCATTCTGTACCTCATTCTATAACTTATACTAGATACTGGACTTAATACATCGTACTGTACCTCATACTATAACTTATACTACATACTGCACCTCGTACCTAATACTGTACCTCATAATATAACTTATACTATATACTACACCTCATACTATAACATACTACTTACTGCACCTCATACCCCATACTGTACCTCATACTATAACTTATACTACATACTGCACCTCATACCTCATACTGTACCTCATACTATAACATACTGTATACTGCACCTCGTACCTAATACTGTACCTCATAATATAACCAATACTACATACCGCACATCATACCTCACACTGTACCTCATACTGTAACTTATACTGCACCTCATAGTATAACATACCACACCTAAACTCTACCTCATACTATAACATACTACATACTGCACCTCATACTAAAACCTATACTACATACTACACCTCATACTGTACCTCATACTATAAAATACTACATACTACACGTCATACTGTACCTCATACTATAACTTATACTACATACTGCACCTCATACCTAATACTGTACCTCATAATATAACTTATACTACATACTGCACCTAATACCTCATTCTGCACCTCATACTACAACATACCACACCTCAACTCTACCTCATACTATAACATACTACAACTCATACTGTACCTCATACTATAACCTATACTACATACTGCACCTCATACTGTACCTCATACTATAACATACTACATACTACACCTCATACTGTACCTCATACTATAACTTATACTGCATACTGCACCTCATACCTCATACTGTACCTTATAATATAACTTATACTACATACTGCACCTAATACCTCATTCTGTACCTCATTCTATAACTTATACTAGATACTGGACTTAATACCTCATACTGTACCTCATACTATAACTTATACTACATACTGCACCTCGTACCTAATACCGTACCTCATAATATAACGGATACCACATACTGCACCTCATACCTCATACTGTACCTCATAGTATAACTTATACTACATACTGAATCTAATACCTCATACTGTACCTCATACTATAACCTATACTACATACTGCACCTAATACCTCATACTAAAATTTATACTACATACTGCCTCTCATACTGTACCTCATACTATAACGTATACTACATATTGCACTTAACCCTTTCTAATCCACAGTCTGACGTCTAAAGATATTCTGATTGAAGGCTGTACAGCTCTGATATCGGAAGACGTCCGGCAGGGTATTCTTACTGTAGATTACTGTCCGCTCTGTTGTCGGGGGCCTCTCTGGCATGTCACATACCGCAGTACTGGGTCGAGCGAGCAGATGGCGCTATTGTATAATGGCAGAAAGAGAATGACCCTAGGAAACCCTGAATCCAAAATTGGATTGCAAAGAGTTAATACATCATACTATAACTTATACTACATACTGCCCCTCATACCTAATACTGTACCTCATAATATAACTTTTACTACATACTGCACCTAATACCTCATTCTGCACCTCATACTATAACATACCACACCTCAACTCTACCTCATACTATAACATACTACATACTGCACCTCATACTGTACCTCATACTATAACCTATACTACATACTGCACCTCATACTGTACCTCATACTATAACATACTACATACTACACCTCATACTGTACCTCATACTATAACTTATACTGCATACTGCACCTCATACTGTACCTTATAATATAACTTATACTACATACTGCACCTAATACCTCATTCTGTACCTCATTCTATAACTTATACTAGATACTGGACTTAATACCTCATACTGTACCTCATACTATAACTTATACTACATACTGCACCTCGTACCTAATACTGTACCTCATAATATAACTTATACTATATACTAGACCTCATACTATAACATACTACTTACTGCACCTCATACCCCACACTGTACCTCATACTATAACTTAAACCACATACTGCACCTCATACCTCATACTGTACCTCATACTATAACATACTGTATTCTGCACCTCGTACCTAATACTGTACCTCATAATATAACTAATAATACATACTGCACATCATACCTCACACTGTACCTCATACTGTAACTTATACTGCACCTCATAGTATAACATATTACATACTGCACCTCATACCTCATACTACAACATACTATATACTGCACCTCGTACCTAATACTGTACCTTATAATATAACTGATGCTACATACTGCACCTCATACCTCACACTGTACCTCATGCTATAACTTATACTACATACTGCACCTCATACTATAACTTATACTACATACTGCACCTCATACTGTACCTCATACTATAACATACTATATACTGCACCTCGTACCTAATACCGTACCTCATAATGTAACGGATACCACATACTGCACCTCATACCTCATACTATAACGTATACTACCTACTGCACCTCATACCTCGTACTGTACCTCATACTATAACTTATACTACTTACTGCACCTTATACTGTACCTCATACTATAACATACTATATACTGCACCCCGTACCTAATACCGTACCTCATAATATAACGGATACCACATACTGCACCTCATACCTCATACTGTACCTCATAATATAACTTATACTACATACTGAATCTAATACCTCATACTGTACCTCATACTATAACCTATACTACATACTTCACCTAATACCTCATACTAAAATTTATACTACATACTGCCTCTCATACTGTATCTCATACTATAACGTATACTACATATTGCACTTAACCCTTTCCAATCCACATTCTGACGTCTAAAGATATTCTGATTGAAGGCTGTACAGCTCTGATATCAGAAGACGTCCGGCAGGGTATTCTTACTGTAGATTACTGTCCGCTCTGTTGTCGGGGGCCTCTCTGGCATGTCACATACCGCAGTACTGGGTCGAGCGAGCAGATGGCGCTATTGTATAATGGCAGAAAGAAAATGACCCTAGGAAACCCTGAATCCAAAATTGGATTGCAAAGAGTTAATACATCATACTATAACTTAAACTACACACTGCACCTAATACTGTACCTCCTATCTATCTATCTATCTATCTATCTATCTATCTATCTATCTATCTATCTATCTATCTATCTATCTATCTATCTATCTATCTAGGCAAAAGCCCTCTCTGACTGACTGACTGACTGACTCGTCACTAATTCTCTAACTTCCCGGTGTCATACAAACATGAAATTTGGCACAACCATTCTTTAGGTCCTAAATAGGATAAGTAAAGGGGTCACAACTTGATTATACAATTTTAAGTGCAAAAGTAAGTGATTGTGTTATGTAACTTCCCGGTGTCGTACAAGCGGGAAATTTGACACGAGCATTCTTTAGGTACCACACAGGAAAAGTAAAAGGGTCACAACTCGATTATTCAATGCTGTGTGCAAAAGAAAATGAACCCCTATGCAATGTACCTAATCTAATTCTCTAATTTCCCAATGTCGTACAAACATGAAATTTGGCAGGAGCATTCTTTAGTTCATACATAGGAAAAGAAAAGGGGTCACAACTCTATTATTCAATTCTAAGTTTAAAAGTAAGTGTCCCCTATATTATGTAACTTCCTGGTGTGGTACAAACTTGAAATTTGTCACGAGCATTCTTTATGTCCTACATAGAAAAAGTAAAGGGGTCACAACTTGATTATTCAATTCTAAGTGCAAAAATAAGAGACACCCCCCCACCGTATGTAATGTACCTAATCTAATTCTCTAACTTCCCGGTGACGTACAACCTTGAAATTTGCCATGACCATTCTTTACGTCCTAATAGGAAAAATAAAAGGGTTGCAACTTCAATATTCAATTCTAAGCGGGAAAAACTGTGAAAATCCATGATACATCACATAGTTGTTTTCGCAGAAACCATAAAACCTATGGAAATGATTTGTATACTGAGGAGAATCTAGCTCACCTCTATCTGTATGTACTGAGGAGAATCTACCTCACCTCTTTGTGTATATACTAAGAAGAATCTACCTCACCTCTATGTGTATACACTGAGCAGAATCTAACGCTCCTCTATGTGTATATACTAAGGAGAATCTAATTGACCTCTATGTATATAAACTGAAGAGAGTCTACCTCACCTCTATGTGTATATTGAGGAGAATATAACTGACCTCTGTGTGTATATACTGAGGAGAATCTAACTGACCTCTGTGTATATACCGAGGAGAATAAAATTGACCTCTGTGTATATACTGAGGAAAATCTAACTAACCTCTATGTGCATATAATAAGGAGAATCTACCTCACTCCTATATGTATATACTGAGAACAATCTAACTGACCTCTATGTGTTTATACTGAGGATAATCTAACACTCCTCTATGTGTATATACTGAGGAGAATCTACCTCATCTCATGTGTATATACTGAGAACAATCTAACTGACCTCTATGTGTATATACTGAAAGGCTGTAAAGTACATAAGGAAGTGGCCATGGACTGCAGGGATAGAGCATGCCTTTAAGGCTAAGAAGGGGCTGCAACTATCAGCCTGGGGTTAAATTTTTAATAAAAAGAGGCGTTACCTCTAAGGGTAAAAAGTGAGGAGGATGGGAGGGGTGGCACATTCTGCAGAGGGACATCGGTGCATGCAGTCTGAGGAGAATATATTGCTCCTCTACGTGTATACATATTTTATTCTTTGGTTACTTTGGAGGAAAAAAACTCGGGTGAAGCTGGGTATATCAGCTAGTCTTATATGTAACTCATTACCTCATACTATAACTTCTACTACATATTGTACCTCCTATATAACAAGTACCTCATATTATAAAGTCATTACAAATCTGGTATCGCCGTGTTCATAATTACCCACAAAAAGTGAGTACATTATTTAACCTGCATGGTGCATGCCGTGAAAAAAAATAAACAAAAACCATGGCAATAATAGCAAATTTTGTATGCCTCGCTTCACAGAAAATGGAATAGAAAGCGATCACAAAGTCATATGGAAGCTGCTCTACTATCTATATTTGCTAGCTCTGTTTCTCTTTCTAGGAAGGGCCTCCTACGGTTCTTCGTTCTCGCCATCCACCTCTGGATTCCACAGCAATAACCCTCCATAGCATGCAATGCAAAAAAGATTCTTCATACACACGAGCAGAAACCAATTGCATTTTCCACTTGGTGCTGAAAAATTGCAGCATGCTTCATTTTGCTGCGGTTCCCACACGGATGGCTTCCATTGAAGTCAGTGGAAGCGGTCTGACCCGCAGCCCATCCGCAGTTGACATTGCAGATGCTCCTGGAAAGCAGGGGTTTGAAAAAAAAACCTGTACTGTGCATGTCCAACGGCAAGCCGTGCGGACCATCCGCAGTACAGAGTACCCAGAAGAAGACAGGTCCGCACTGACGCCACCGCCTGCACACACAGGTACACAGGGTCACCCGCCGCGGTTACAATCGGATTCTGTGGGAGATTTACCACACAGAATCCACGCATGCTGTGGACATGAGGTCTAAAGTAGATGGAAAACTGATGCAAAAGTTCATAACTGTCATCAGTTCCTTTCACTTTCTGCTTGTTTGTCTGTTGTTGCTGAACAAACAACAAGAAACCAGGCAAATAAGCGTGTGAGCACAACCTATATGTCAGTTACAAGACTGAAGCCATCTTTCTGTGTGATTTTACCGTCTTCAAATTATGTTGAAGCAACCATGTGGTCGGTGTGACCATGAGGTCTAGTCTACTAACAAACCTAACTACTGCTCACTGATAGTAATTCAAGTAGGGGTCCGTGAGATAACAGGATAGGGAGGCTCTACCAAAGCCCGAAGCAGCTATGAAAGCTGGCTCCCAAAACTGAACGAAGGGTCCATTTATACCAAACGATTTAACATTTGAACACGCCAACATAGCAGAGTTCGCTCGTTCACTTGAGGAGCCTGTTTATACAGTGTGGTAACTTGAGGGTTAAAGCTGGTTTATACACAACGATTCTCTCTCAAAAATCGCTCAAAGCTGTCTTTTGAGTAAGAATCATTGGGTCTAACTGCACGAACATTGTCCAGTTTTCATTAACGAGTCGCTGATCGTTTTCTTCCAGCATGCTGAAAGAGACCGATCAGCCTTATTAGGACTGTGCATTTAATTCACAGCGGGATACCACTGATACTATTTTTTTCAGCTGGTATCTCACTCCGTGAATACAGCCGGGGTATGAAGAACACAGCCACCACATCCTCCACCAACTGTGGTAACATGGGGGTTACTCACTTCTGGACCACCATCTTTCACCGCTGTGTAACAAGTTTGTGCTATACAAATAAAGATTATTATTATTACATCTTCACCCTGAGACCACATTGTTAGAAAATATCTGGATTCACCAGCCTTTTATTTCAGTTTCACACTGTTTCACCAACATCACAATGCCATAACATCAATTAAGTTCATTATTTGTACCCCACTAGGGTGTGAGTCTAGGGACGTCCTCCCTGTCAGACTCAGGCCCTATACTGGTCCACACCAGACTTCGTCTGAGAATCGTGGCAATTCGCAGCATGCTGTGAATTGCCGCCCGTGAGCAGAGAATCGCTATGATTCTCCGCTCGTGGACAGTGGGGAAACGCTTTCCATAGCGACGCTATGGAAAGCTTTCACAGCGTTCTCCTCAGCCGGATTATCGCCGCGGGGAACGCAATGAAAATACGCCCGTGGACAGGCAGCCCAAGCTAATTCGAGCACTGATAAAGATTCTTGCTGATCAGCACTTATTACATCGGGCCACGTATTAAGTATTTGGTCTGTTTAAAAGCTCCATAAGGGTTTTATTACACTTTAAGGGCTTATTTAGACGACCGTATATCGGCTGGGTTTTCACGCCGAGCCGATATACGGTGTCCTTGTCTGCAGGGGAGGGGGAGATGGAAGAGCCAGGAGCAGGAACTGAGCTCCCGCCCCCTCTCCGCCCCTTGCCACAATTTGCAATAGGAGGGGGCGAGGTGGGAGCAGAGCTAAGTCCAGGCACTTAGCTCCACCCCCGCCCCTCCCATTGCAAATAGTGGCGAGGGGCGGGGAAGGGGCGGGAGCTCAGTTCCTGCTCCTGGCTCTTCCATCCTCCCCCCCTGCAGACAAGGACACCGTATATCCGCTCGGCGTGAAAACCGAGCCGATATACGGTCGTCTAAATAAGCCCTTAGGGAAGAATTTATGTGGTGGACTATAGCTTTAAATGGATTTTTCATACTATTTTTTATTGGCGACCTATTCCCAGGATTGGTCATCAATAGTTGATCAGCTGGGATCCACTGCCCAAGACCTAAACCGATGAGCTGTTCTGGTAACACTGTCACCAGCAAAACACACACGGTACAGAGCGGAAGCTGATGCTCCAACTCCTGTGTAGTGGCCAGTGCTGGTAATTGCGAGCAACGCCCTCACTGATTTTATGTGGGTAGACATACCATATGTGCAACCTGGGCGGCTGCGTAGGGGCCCAGCAGGCAAGAAGGGGCCATTGTTATGATAAAAGCATTATTATAGAATCTGTAGTGTCTATTAGTTTGCAGGAAAAAAAATTATGTACCGTTTTTTGTGACATTTTTTCCAGCTGGTAAAAGCACTAGGAATTCCAGGCATTTTTTAACAAGCTTTTTTGTGCAGGCGGCCCAAAATGTTTTATCTTACCTTTGATTGTGTAAACCCTTACAAACACAGTTGTAACACTCCATGCAGATTGGAATCTCACCCAGTACTTATGTGTTAATCTTCTGCACATTGATGCACAACATCTTAGTTTCACAATGACTGTTCAAGTGACAGAATAAATAACTGCAGGCCAACAAAGTTTTAAGTAATGAAAGAAAATATGAATACTGCATGTATCAACTTGTTCTTTCATGACTTGGCCTGCAAATGTGTCTGCAAGAAGAGACAATACAATACAGCAATCATCTGATTGATATAGTTAAATACAACAGACACCACTGTCATTGCTTCCCTTATTAACGCTTTCCAATCCACTGTCTGACATGTTCAGACATTCTGATTGAAAGCTGTACAGCTCTGATGTCGGAAGACATCCAACAGGGTGTTTTTACTGTATATTACTGGCCGTTCTGTTGTCAGGGGCCTCTCCAGCATGTCCCACACCACAGTACTGGCTCTAGCCAGCAGATGGCGCCATTGTATAACAGCAGAAAGAGAAAGCCCCCCTAGGAAACCCTAAATCCCAAATTGGATAGCAAAGGGTTAATGGACCCATTAGGGGGCTTTTAGACGTGGCAGAAAAATCTGCCATGGACAAATCCACATCAAAATCTGGGTGTTAAACATGTGGATTTTGTGGCTGATTTGTCCGCCATGTGTGAAAGCACTCTGTGGGTGCGCTCACACATGGCGGAAACGATTACTATTAGGGCTTAAACATACAAATGTATACAAATACGTTCACCACTACAGAGCATATTTGCGCATGAACAATGTTTGGAGATGGCCCTAAACAGGCTGATATACATGTGCAAGCGCATAATACTGTAATAATGTGTGCTTGAAATGCCAGTTCACACGCACGCATGTTACTCCTTTTCCGTGGGACGGAATCAGGGGCTTAACTATAGGGGATGCAGAGGATGCCGTTGCACCTAGGGAGCCCAGTACTATGAATAAAGCATTTAAGTTGGGGGCCCTGTTACAGGTTTTGCACTGGGGCCCAAAAGCTTCAAGTTACACCTCTGATAGAATGGCTATTTAACGCCAGAATAGGGCAAGCTGTCTTTTTTTCCCTGCATGTTACGCAGGGCAACTTCCTCCCCCTCCCTTTTTAAAGTTGCCATAGACTTCTATGACAGCTTTCTCCGTAACACGAAGAGAAATAGGGCAAGGTCTATCTTTTATCGCATACAGAATTTGCGTGTGAACGAATCTATTGAAATCAATGACTTCGCTTCGTCACGTTTTTTAGGGGCGTGAATTTTACATGTGCAAAAACCTCCACAAACACGTTTGTCTATTCAAGCCCTTAAAGTGAATGGGATTAAAGCAAATCCTATTCACAAGTAGAGGAAAAAAACATTGTAGATTCTCTGCCGTAATTGTACGGTCAGGGCCACTTCACACAAACATATGTACAAAAACGCTCGCATCAGCGCAGCGTGCTTTTGGGCATGTTTTTGCACATATTACTGTACTTTTTGTGCTTGCAGGGCCAGTTCATAGGAGCGCAGGACCCCCCACCCCATTTAGCCTAGTGAGTTCCAGATGTGTTATTTTTACCGCGGAATTGTGCAGTGTACTGTGCAATTGTGCGCATATTGAATGCACATTTGCACACCTGCCATAGACTTCTATGAACATCCAAAAATACAGATGCTGCGTCTATTTTCGTGTGCCCAAAATGTATGTGCAAAAAAGAGTGATGGAAATGAACCTATTGAAATCAATGATATTCTCTGCAAATTTTGCGCGCGCAAATATGTTCGTCTGAAGGGGCCTTAAATCTATTCTGCGTTTTGGTGCGTTTTCGCTAAGGAAATTCTGTAACGGTCCTGCAGCCTTTCCACAGCATGTGAATGCATCATTGGACTACTTTCAGACAAGTTCATTTTTAATCCATTTTTTGTCCATGTAGCAGAGCACAAAAGTAGCCTGATAGTAATATAGACTTATCACCAGTAGCACCTAAACGATGACACCTACAACTACATTTGTTCAGTACTTCTACAGAAGTTTATCTTGGAGTTGGGGAAAGAATGAATAAAATCATTCAAAGGTCAAACATTGTCAATAAACATCAATGTATAATTAAGGATCAAAGAAAAGATAGGTGGAGTACGGGCCACACGTGGCGAATCTTCCAACAGGAACTTTTTTCGTTCACGCTTTTTTCAGGTGTTGTATCGTACTCTGGAGAAATCTATTGGAAAATGACTGAAGATAACACGGTACCTGCAGCATGCTGCGCTTTAAAAAACAAATGGGGGTGCCAAAAAAGGCATCAAAAGTGATGAACAATGCAATAAGAAATGCACTGGGTTTTATAATTCCCTATTGGCCAACAGTTAAAACTTAATAAAAAGACGCTGGGGAAAATGCTGAACATAATGTGATTGTGAAACCGCCCATACAGAAGTAGAAATAAAAACAGCCATAGGGCGGTTTCAAATGAAAGTATTCTAGCACTTCCATAATATGAATACTTATTTTGGACGTTTTACAGATGAGATTATAAAAACGTTATCAGTAATTTCCTTCATATCTTTTATTTTCCTCCTGGATAAATACTGATCTGTATTTGCCCAATAGAAAATAATAGCAATACGGAGGCAGAAGCACAAAAAACAGGTCATGCTGCATTTGTGAAAAAAAGGTGACTAGATACATAGATGTATGTTAGCTCTACAGCATGGCACCCAAAACACGGACTAATTGGATAAAAATGGCCACATACTATAATTTTAGTTTTAATCAGGGGTCATTTCAGTAAGCAACATGGTAACTATCGATATATATATATATATATATATATATATATATATATTGTAGCAGTGCAGTACACAGAAAGGCCTGTAGAGGGCCAGAGACAGGACTTCTGGTGCGAGGGTTAAGCAAGGGGTGGAGCAGGAACCAGATAAAAGCCGATTCCTGCCAAAGACAAGGGAGAGAGACAGCTCAGTGGAGCTGGGAGGGCTGCTAGCCCAGGGTCTGGTGCAGACCAAGAAGGCCAGAAGTTGACAGGATGACGCCCCTAACCTCAACACCTGAGAGAGGACCAGCGCAGCACAGGAAGGTGTTGCAGGCTGGTGGCCTGAAAAGGCAAGAGTACAACAGGGGACGCCCCTGGACTCCCACCCTAGTTGGGGTGCTTATGGACATTGATGTGATTTGCTGTGCTGTGACGTGCTGTGAAATAAACGCTGGCAGGAGCCAGACAAAGATACATGCTATTCCTGAGCCGTATTTACCCGTGTGGTGCGCCATTTATGGTATGAGAGACCAGCGATCCTGAGGCAAGAGAACCCCCCTTGCTACTATATATATATAACCAAAACCTTGTCACCCTCTGTTTAGTCTTGATATACAGGAACTTTTCCGCCAATATCACTTTCAGACTTCCACCTCTTAACATCAGGAGGAAGGAAAGTGACCACAGCGTGTTTCAGCTCAGAACAGACATTGTCCTCTATAAATCTCCACATTTTGCAATATGAAGACTGTCTGAGGGCCTCCATGGGCCATGCAAATTGAGAAACAACATAGACAAATTTATATAAGAAAGTCTTAAACACCTCCAGCATCTTACTATGAAATCTTGTCAGCCAAGACCATTACTACAAGTTAGCAGTAATTCCACTGGTCATATCTAGACAACCCCTTGGAATTACTCAACAGAAACACATATAATTGAACTCTCTTGATTTTATTAGCAATTTTTTGAAAATTAAACATGAGTGAGGGCCTAAACACATGGGCGCATGCACAAATGCACTCGCTGCTATGGAGCATAATTGAGCATAAACCAATAATTTTTCTTTTCAACTATTCACACTCTGTGCTATTGCACACAAGTTTTTTTTTTAAAGCCGGAAGATAGGTCCTGCCCTATCTTTTCTCACATGTAGAAAAACTACGTGCGAGAAAGATAGGGCAAATCCTATATTTTCGCGTGCATAGTCTGCTAGTCAAAATAGAACTATTGAAATCAATGGTGTTGTTTCGGTACATTTTATGGCCGTGAAGATCATGGACACAAAAAGCTGCAAAATCACGGCCAGCTGAGGAAGCCCTGAATATGTATTATATATGTTACGTATAACCTTCCTTCCACGCTCAAAACACGAACCCATCATACCCGCACCCATAGCCAGATAGAATTGCTATAATAAGTACAAGGTATTAGTGCGGGGATTGGCCAAGTCACTTAAGCCCGCGAGCCCACATCAAGGGTCCTTATTGTCTCTTAGGTCCCTACTCTAACGAGACAACTACCCTCAGGAAACCTGCCTGCAAGGATCATCCCGATAAGGACAACCCCACATTAGAACCTAAGGACCTAACTAGCCCAGAGTGGTAAACGATCCAAAGCAGGACAGGACACAGTTCACACCTACACACCAACACACCAGGAATTGCATGCAACCCAGAGCAGGATAGTTCACACCACATGTCCGGCCACCTGCCCAGACACAGAACATGTCACTGTTCACACCACAGAACTGGACTTCACTCAGAACTCTCATGCATTCAGATGTCAAACCATAGCTAGCCCAAGTGTCCTCACACCAAGGGGAAAGAGAGTAAGCCACCATGCTGACATACAGGGAACCATGTCAGTAATCACCCATCTGACCACATGAAACATCAGACGTCTGGAGGCCTGTAAAAGGGGAAGGGAAAGGGTGTCCACATAAAATGCAGACAGGAACAACAGGTGTCCAGACTGTCCTCAGGTAATGAGAGAGAGAGAGTGATACTTCAGACTAATATGCATAACACCCAGTTCTGAGTGAAGGGATACTAGCTTCCTTATACAGAGGGACTGGTATATATATATGCAGCAGACCAGTAGAGATTGGCTGGCTGGAGACATCCACACACAGGCAGCACAATTATTCCACACCTGTATAGGTGTGCTCCTGGAAACTCGTAGAACAACAGGTCCCGGCATGCACACCCTGGCAAAATGTATATTACATTAAGCAGGAGAGAAGTCTGACATCACATATGCAGAAGACAGGTTGGGTGTCGGATCTCTCTCCTGCAAAGTGTTACAAACATGTGTCAGGCCTCGCTGGACATGGAGCTATGCAAAATGTGGTCCATGTCCAGCGAGGTTCAAACACTGGATTGGAAAGGTAACTATTTACATAGCTCATATGGTTGAAAAAAGATACAGGTCCATTAAAGGGGTGGTCTCGCGAAACCAAGTGGGGTTATACACTTCCGTATGGCCATATTAATGCACTTTGTAATGTACATTGTGCATTAAATATGAGCCATACAGAAGTTATTCACTTACCTGCTCCGTTGCTAGCGTCCTCGTCTCCATGGTTCCGTCTAAATTCGCTGGCAGCTTGCTTTTTTAGACGCGCTTGCGCAGTCCGGTCTTCTCCATTCAGCACGAGCCGCTTCAGTGTGCTCCCCGCTACAGCTCTTCTGCGCATGCGCAGACGAGCTGTCACTGCTCGGGAGCGCGCTGAAGCGGCCATTCTGCACCATCCTCTGTTAGAGGAAGGTGCAGAAACTGGAGCTGCCCAGCGGAGAAGACCAGCCCAGCCCAGCCCAGCCCAGCCCAGCAGCCCCGAGAAGCCTCCCAGGTAAGTGATGGGTCGGGGGGGGGGCTGCCGCTGCGCCGGGCTGCGCCGGGGGGGGGACTGCCGCTGCGCCGGGGGGGCTGCCGCTGCGCCGGGGGAGCTAGCGCTAGGCCGGGGGGGCTGTCGCTGCGATGGGGGGGGCTGTCGCTAGGCCGGGGGGGCTGTCGCTGCGCCGGGGGGGCTGTCGCTGCGTCGGGGGAGCTAGCGCTAGGCCGGGGGGGCTGTCGCTGCGATGGGGGGGGCTGTCGCTAGGCCGGGGGGGCTGTCGCTGCGCCGGGGGAGCTGTCGCTAGGCCGGGGGGGCTGTCGCTGCGCCGGGGGAGCTAGCGCTAGGCCGGGGGGGCTGTCGCTGCGATGGGGGGGGCTGTCGCTAGGCCGGGGGGGCTGTCGCTAGGCCGGGGGAGCTAGCGCTAGGCCGGGGGGGCTGTCGCTGCGATGGGGGGGGCTGTCGCTAGGCCGGGGGGGCTGTCGCTGTGCCGGGGGAGCTGTCGCTAGGCCGGGGGGGCTGTCGCTGCGCCGGGGGAGCTAGCGCTAGGCCGGGGGGGCTGTCGCTGCGATGGGGGGGGCTGTCGCTAGGCCGGGGGGGCTGTCGCTAGGCCGGGGGAGCTAGCGCTAGGCCGGGGGGGCTGTCGCTGCGCCGGGGGAGCTAGCGCTGGGGAGCCGGGGGCTAGCGCCGGTTACCTGCTGTCTGGTCGGCGGCTGCGGGGCGTCTGGTCGGCGGCTGCGATGCGTCCGGTTGCCATGGAGACACAGCTGGCGGCGTCTCGGGAGCGCGCACGTCGGGCTGCAGCGAGCGACTGGGAAAGAGCCGGCGGCCATCTTGAGGAAACTTTTATAACTTGCTGAAACGCTGGAACGGTAAGTACGAACCAGCTAGAAATGTCATTTACAGGGGGGCTTAGTAATGTGTGTTTAATGGGGGGGACTGGGCAAAAAAAAAAATTAACTGCTTCCTCGAGACATCTCCTTTAAGTATGAATAGGGCATTAAAAGTTGATCAGCTGGGGTCCACCGCTCAGGACCCCAGCTAATCGGGCATCTGCTGTCAGCATCACTACACACGGGTACCGAGTGGAAGCAGCTAGCTCTAACTCCTGTGTAGGGGTCAGTGTTCATTACTGCAGACACAGCTCTTATTAAAATCAATGAAAGCAGTCCCTGAAATTACAAGTGCCAGCCAATAGGCAGGGGTTGGAGCTAACTCCTTCTGCTCTGTACTCCTGTCCTGTGTGTTGTACTGACAGTGGGGGTCTGATCAGCTGACCGGTTAGGGTCCTGAGCGGTGGACCCCAGCCAATCAACTATTGATAGGTCATCCATGGTATTTTTTTCCTAGTAACCCCCTTTAAGAAGATTGCACTGTACTTAGTTTTGAAACATTCTCCCTGTTTGTGGTACCAAGATGGTGAGTTACTTGCAACACATCTTATTTGATTTGTTACAAAAATGTAATAAAACTATAAGGAACAGGACATTTTGTGATTTCAAAAAGCATATTGAGGATTTTAGCCCTAGTGATTGAACTGGACTAATTTTACTGCTATTCATTATTATGTAACATCAAGCCAAAAGTGCCCAAAATGGTGTGAATCTACCAAAAATAGTAAAAACACAATAATCACATGCAATGATAAGTTATATTTTAGTAATAAAAGTGAAATAATGATTTATAGACTTACAGATGGTTGGCATCTCCTCTTCCTCACACACCGGTGAAAATAGTGCATGGCAATCATCAGGATTTTCGAGTAAGGACAAAGATATTTTCCGACAGAGGTCCTCACTGTCGCTCTCACTAAGCAAACTGTGATAATATTCCGAGGATATCACCCCTATGTCAACCAAAGACTGAAGATAAAACCTCAGATCTGAAGATGTGGAGTTCAGAACCATGTGCTTCATAAATGACAATATCTGTTTAAATGAATCCATGTCTGTGAATAAATAGCAGATAAAACATGTAACTAGCAAGCGGTTCCTGAGTATAAAGAGGCATCACAACCACAACTACATTTTTGCAGCTAGTTTGTTTCCTCATTTTGTGCAATCAGCCAATGGATATCTAAAACTTCTGCTAAGGAAATGCTTTGTTCCCAATTTTTGGGACCAGGGGGCTTAGCTTGCGTGGGTCATCACCAGGGAAGGGAGTGATTTTCGTTTTTGATATTTTTTGGTTTTGTTCCAATTTTCAGGAAGGCCCTAAATGATGTGTTCCCAAACTTTTCACATATATTGTACATTTACAACTAGGAGTTATTCGTCAATGTTTAAGAATGTTTCAGTATTTAGGATGCCACTGATTAAAAAGAAAGAACATTAGCTGCCAGGGGAATTCTATGAATTTGTCCTTAACATGTAAGAAGGAAATCGTCAATTGCCTAGTTCTTAGGAAGTCGTCTGTGAAAACAGTTTTTCCAGCAGTTAATTATTTGCACATTTATAAATAAGTAATGGACAGGCGAATCAGTGGTGCAAGTTTACAAGAAAGCTAAAAAATACAGTTAAAGGGATTGTCCATGGTTAGAAAAACATGGCTGCTTCCTTCCAAACACAGTGCCACCTTTGTCCACGGGTTGTGTGTGGTATGGCAGCTCAGCTCCCATTCATTGTAAAGCAGCTGAACTGCAATCCAACACACAACCTATACAGCAGGTGCTGTAATATGCAGCAAATCTTGTAACCAGTTTGGGCAGTTACTATAATAAACGGTAAATATTATACATGTTATTTCCTCAAAGGTGGTATAACATGGCCTCATTTTAGCCAAGACCTTAATGCAAATTAGATCCGGAGACCTAATTCTATGTTTGATGACTACTCGTGTGGCTTTATTGTGGTCAATTTAGTAAAGTGCCTGGTAAAACACCTGAAGTACAGGAAAAACTGGTTACCTAGACTGTATTCCATGGCATGGCGGTGTCATTTACAGGAATCACTGTGATTTTCATTTCTAGGGGATTATTGAAGGTGTGAACTGTATATGCAAAATGACTCCAATTTTAGAATATGTATGCTATATGGACAATAATATGGACATGCCTCCTAATTATGGAGTTCAAGTATCAAGTGTTTCAGTCACACCCATTGTAAACAGTTGCATAAAATCAAGAACAAAGTCATGCAATCTCCATTGACAAACATTTAGCCCCTTAAGGACCAAGTACTATAAATTTAGGGCGCTTGGTCCTGGGCTTCTATCCTGGCCGATTACAAAAATACAACACAGGATGCAAGCTCTGCAATCAACCAGGAGCAGGTGAGGTCCTCAGCTGTCAGGCACAGCCAAAGACCCGGAGGAGAAGGAAGAAGCTCAATGAGTGCTATGTACTAAAAAGTGAAAGTGTTAGTTCCACTATGCAACCCTGTCATCACATGACCATTGGGTGCCCCCTGTTAAAGCAGAGCAGACGCTAATCAACTCTGTTAGTGACTGATGTCACCACAGGGGATGTTTTTTCCTGTAACTGGAGCTCCTATGGATGCCGCAGCTACAGTGGAAAAGTGTGGAATTAAAAAAAAGAAAGATCTGGCAAGATATGAAACGTCTATTTAAGAGGGCGTGTAGGGAACCTCTGGCTCTGACGCCTGAACTGGCACTCCTGTCCATCTCCCCTGCCGATGCCCCTTCACTCAAAAAGGGCATGTTTAAATTCTTCATTATGGCCACGAGACAAGTGATACCCAGGTTCTGGAAACAGAGCTCAGAAATTGCTAGGTGTGCATGGGTGGGGACGATGGACGAAATAGAACGATTGGAGAGGTTGAGGTTGTCGGACGACACAACAGGCTATGACAGCTTCTACCGCAACTGGGCGGTCTGGATAAATATTCGCAACACGCCCCTATTCGCTAGATGGTTACAGACCGGCTATCGCGAGTAACCCGACCAGATAACAGCCAGTGAAGGCAACCCGGGGGCCTCCACCTGGACACCCCCCCCCCCCTACCCCGTCCCCCCTTCTTTCCTCCCCACTCCATCCTCCCCACTATCCCTTCTCTGTCTACTTAACAAACCACACCACAAACAAGTTCTTTGGTTTTCACTGAGATTTATTTGCTCTCATAGCAAGATATATGTGTGAAACCTCACGACAGCACTACTGTTGTTTCTTTTTGTGACAATTTACATGTAAAGTTAAAATTTAATAAAAATATATTGAAGGAAAAAAAAGAAAGAAATGCAATGTGAATGACCCCCCAGAGGTCTTATATAGCGTCATGGGGGACATAGATGGTAAAAAAAATTGTTACAAAAATATATATATGTAAAAAAGAAAATGACTAGAGATGAGCGAGCATACTCGCTAAGGGCAATTACTTGATCGAGCATTGCCCTTAGACGGTACCTGCCCGCTCAGAAGAAAAGGTTCGGCTGCCGGCGGCGGGCGGAGAGCGGCGGGGAAGAGCAGGGAGGAACGGAGGGGAGATCGCTCTCTTCCTCTCTCCCCCCCGCTCACTGCCGCAACTCACCGCTCACCCGCGCCAGCACTCGAACCTTTTCTTCCGAGCGGGCAGGTACTCGCTAAGGGCAATGCTCGATAGAGTAATTGTCCTTAGCGAGTAAGCTCGCTCATTTCTAAAAATAACCTGATGCCAACCAAAACCGTCGCCATATGCGCTCTATAATCCGAGACTATACAAATTATATATCAAAACATCTGAAGCAAAATGAAATGCCCATTCCTTACGTCATTTTAGAGTACGGTAAATAAACATACATTTTTTAAAATAAACAACTCTAAATTTAAAAAAAAAACACATTTTTTAGCTTTTTACCCCTAATTAAACTACAAAAAAAGTGAAAAAAGATTTTGAAAAATAGCCCACTATGTCACAGAAAAAAAAATGCAGCAAAAATAATTTTGGTAACTGAAAAAAAAGGGCAGTAAACCCACCACATGGGTAACAGCCCTAAGATGTATCTGGTCCTTTAGGACCAAAACATCCTGGTCCTTAAGAGGTTAAAGAGAGTGCCGTCAACAGATTTGACAATGCAAATCTGCAGACAGCACTCTCCAGGGACAGGGAAGCTAGAGCAGACCTTTAAGAATATTAACATTATTATCGCTAATTAAATCAATTTTTATTCCTTGGCATACTCTGCCATAAGGCGGAGATTCTTTATGAAGTGCTCTCCTTCTCTGTCCAGTGAGCTGCTCAACAGCTCTGCTGTAGTGTCCAATCAGGACCACCGAGTGCAAGAAGTGGCCTTTGTTCTATCACTCATCAACAGAAGACTTGTGTGTCGGGAGCTTCACAACACGGTAAATCAGCTGCACATATGCCTAAAATCATCATGCACAATGTCAGGCGTCAGCTGGCCAAGCCCACTGGACTCTGGTGCATGGGAAACATATTGTCTGGAGTAATGAGTCATGTTTCCCTGTCTGTAGGATGGATGAATCTGAGCTTTTATAATCTTACTAGTCTTTTATAATACTTGAATCAAGATACCTTTGATTTGAGGTGAATTTACTGTATATACAATACACTGGTGATGTCATAACCGAATATTTTATCCTGGCAAATTGAACATAAAAATGCATAGAAATCTAGAAGATGGTCCATCTCTTCTGCCCTTATATTATTTCCTTATATATTACAGTAATATTTATGACCCCCTTAGGGACTTTTCACAAGGGATCGGCTTTTCCATTGAAATCAATGGGTTCTATTTACTGCATATTACACATTCAAAAATTGTGCACGTAATATGCAGTGCAAATACACTCAAGTCAACGACCATGTAGCCTGTGGTGAAAATGAGTGTGACACCCCTGCCTTAGATGGTGCTTGGGGGCATTTTTTTGCATCTCTTTACTGCTATTGATGCAGCTTATGTTATGTGAAGAGCATTCTCCGAGGGGCCATCATGTCCATCATATCATGACAGCGATCCATTCATAGTTGTTTTGTTTTTATCCTACTGGCGACACCTGCAATTAATAGACAGGGAATGTAAACTTCCTGGCACTCTTCTACCTTATTATTGGAATCAGTCCAGTTAGTGAAGGAAGCAATCCTGTTAGTAACATAATACCCATAATGCAGTTCTCTAATCAAACAGATTAAAGTGTCTCCATGGTAGAGTTTAGCATTGAAGAGGACCTCTCAGATATATTATTGTGTTCCCCATAATATATTAATTCTTGAGAACTTTTTCTAGAATTTAAAATTATGTCATCATTCTGTTACTCCTCCTGGAAATGTAATAATGAATTGACAACTGGGTGTTACCATCCCCTTATCAATGGACCTGTCACTACTGCACACCCAGTCTCACACTATCTGCCCTGATTGGTTGATGTCAACACAGGGACATTACCCGTTGACAAATTGTAAGATCCAACTCTTCATACATTTACTAGGATAGGTAATAGGCAGCTTTCACACCAGTGTTGGGGCACAGTTCCTGGTTTCCATCTCTCTGCTCCGTTTTTGGAGGAGAGAAACTAAAATAAAAAGTAAAAAAACGGGTCAGCTTTTTCCGCATTTATTTCAATGGGCTTTTAAAAAACGGAAAAGCTCCCGTTTGCTTTCATTCCATTAGGTTTCTGTTTTTTTTAACGGAAAAATGGCGCAGTCTGCAGTGTTAGTTTTCCGTCCCAGAAATTGGAAACCTGAAGGAATGCAAGCAAACGGAATCACAAGTGTAAAAGCAACCTCAGGGCTCCTTCACACGGGCGATGTGATTGTCGGCTGCACGTGTCGCATGAACGGGAGGCAGATGTTCAGATGGGTCGGGTGCAGTTTATAAAGGCTGCAGCCCCGAATACCGTCGGGCGGGGGGAGAGAGTTTACCTCTGCTAAACTCCCTCCCCCTCTCTGGCCCTTGCTGGCTGCCTGCAAAGGGAAAGGGCGGGAAATTAGCATACTAGCTCCTGCCCTGTACAGTCCCTTGCTAGGGGCGTGACAAGGCAGGACCTAGTGTGCTAATCTCCCGCCCCCTCCTCTTACTGGCAGCCAGGAAGGGGCAGAGAGGGGGAGGGAAGAGGGAGGAAATTTAGCAAGTCGCTGCTAAACTCCCTCCCACCTCCCTTTTCCAGCAGCTCCCATAGTAGTCTATGGACCGGCCGCCGTATTCTAGCTAAAAAAGTAATTCCAGACCTATCTCTTATGGCCGATGTAAAAGTGGCTGGCCGGAATGTGCTCCTAAAAATTCGCCCATCTGAACAAATGCATTGGAATTCAAGGCTTCAGATGGTCATGATTTTCGGCTGGTGGTTTATCGCCTTAGGCCTTATTCACACGAGTGTTTTTACGTGGCTAATATAGCTGCGCAAAAAATCATAACCATCTGAAGCATTGGTTTCCAGTGAATTCATTCTGATGAATGATTTTTGTCGCAAAATAATATGTCCAACCGAATCAAATAGCACAGAAGCAACTGAAATTACCGACCAAAATTTCATGCTGCCGAAAAATATAGGCCTTGCTCTATCTTTTGACTGAAACACGCTGGCGACTCCATAGACTCCTATGAGAATCTATGGGAGTTCTCAAAAAAGTGAGGGGCAGGGAGTTTATCAGCGGCTAGCGCTGCTAAACACTGACAGGTGGCTCTAGTTGAGGCATTTAAAAGTGATTACTAGTAGTTCTGTCGATCGAGGGATTTCGGGTCTGTGGCGTATTTTCCCTGCAATATGCCGCAGCTGGCCATGTGAATGGATGGAATATCGCAAATAGCAGCCATGACCACTCTTCGTGCATGTGATTTTTAGTAGGGATGCAGGGAGAATTAAAACACAATGCCCATGTAAAGGAGGCCTAAGGGCTCCTTTACACAAGTGTATACATTTTTACAGTCGCCCGCACACGCTGTAAAATCGTGTGAATGAAGAAAAGGCGCGATCAAGTCCCAAGATTAATTAGAGTTTTCTCGTCCATTCACATGACCGGCTGCGACGTATTAGTGAAAAAATATGCCGCGGCCTGGAAATCCCTCGCTCGGCGTAAATCCCCGAAGTAATTTCTAATGCCTAAATAGAAGCACGTGTAGAGATCTTCCCTGTGTTGGACGCTGCTAAACTGCCTCCCCCTTCCTTTTTTGCAGCTCCCATAGGAGTCTATGAGAGCAGCTAGCGTACATCGGTCAAACGAAAGATCCAGACTAGAGATGAGCGAGCACCAAAATGCTTGGGTGCTTGTTACTCGAGTCGAACTTTTCGCGATGCTCGAGGGTTCGTTTCGAGTAACGAACCCCATTGAAGTCAATGGGCGACCCGAGCATTTTTGTATTTCGCCGATGCTCGCTAAGGTTTTCATTTGTGAAAATCTGGGCAATTCAAGAAAGTGATGGGAACGACACAGCAACGGATAGGGCAGGCGAGGGGCTACATGTTGGGCTGCATCTCAAGTTCCCAGGTCCCACTATTCAGCCACAATAGCGGCAAGAGTGCCCCCCCCCCCCCCTCCCAACAACTTTTACTTCTGAAAAACCCTCATTAGCAAGGCATACCTTAGCTAAGCACCACACTACCTCCAACTAAGCACAATCACTGCCTGCATGACACTCCGCTGCCACTTCTCCTGGGTAACATGCTGCCCAACCCCCCCCCCCCTTCCCGCACGACCCAGTGTCCACAGCGCACACCAAACTGTCCCTGCGCAGCCTTCAGCTGCCCTCATGCCACACCACCCTCATGTCTATTTATAAGTGCGTCTGCCATGAGGAGGAACCGCAGGCACACACTGCAGAGGGTTGGCAGGGCCAGGCAGCGACCCTCGTTAAAAGTGGCGGGGCGATAGCCCACAATGCTGTACAGAAGCAATGAGAAATCCAATCCTGTGCCACCTCCATCAGGAGCTGCACATGTGGGCATAGCAATGGGGAACCAATATGCCACACACTATTCATTCTGTCATGGTGTCGCATAGCTCAATCCACACTGCAAGGGGAAAGCCGTCTGCGCTCTGCCCCCTACCCAAGTTAGTCAGTGTCTTTGTGCCAGACAGGTCAAACACCGCGATGGGTTCCAGGGTGCCACCCATGCTGTGGGTCCCCAGTGACTTCACATTAGGGATTTGTACCTGCCAGTGTCTATGTATTAAAAACCCCGGTCAGACTGGGGCATGCAGTGTGGGCCGAAGACCACCTGCATTTAATCGGACGTTACCTCAGCTGTGATGGGCACTGCAATGGGATTTATATATGTACCGCCGGTGGGTTCCAGGGAGCCACCCATGCTGTGGGCTCCACAGGGACTTCACAGTAGGGAGTTGTACCTGCCTGTGTCTACTTATAAAAAACCCCAGTCTGACTGGGGCATGCAGTGTGGGCCGAAGCCCACCTGCATTTAATCTGACGTTAGTTTTGCTGTCCAGGGCACTGCAATGGGATATATTTATGTACCGCCGGTGGCTTCCTGGCACCCACCCATGCTGTCGGTCCACACGGAGTTGTAACTGCATGTGTCTACTTATAAGGAACCCCAGTCTGACTGGGGCATGCAGTGTGGGCCAAAGCCCACCTGCATTAAACCAGACGTTACCTCAGCTGTGCTGGGCACTGCAATGGGATTTGTTTATGTACCAAATCTTGTATATTTTTTAACTTGGTGGGAACAACCACACTGCCTGTGATATGCACTGTATTTCGACTGCCCTGAGGCTGACTTCGCGTACGTAACGCACTGCAGAGGCAGGCAACAATTATGCGCAAGGCTGGGTATTAATTCAACAACTACTACCCCCAGGAGAGACGCAGTAAACTGAAGGCAGTGACAAGCAGGCCTAATATTGTATTTTTCTGAACTTTTTGGGAAAAAGGCCACTGCCTATATAGCCAGTATACCTCTTTCCCTGCCTCACCAGTACTGCCCCTATACTCAGTAAAATGACTGCAGACTGAGGACGCTATGGTCTGCACGCCCGATATACAAAAAAAATTGTGCAACACTGCTAAAAGCAGCCTCCATAGTACTGCACATGGTCAGATGTGGCCCTAAGAAGGACCGTTGGGGTTCTTGAAGACTGAAATAACACCTAACACTCTCCCTATAGCAGCAGCAGCAGCATCAGCAGCACTGTCCCTGATCTATGTCAGCATGCATCTGTGGCGAGCCGCGGGCGGGGCAGATTTTAATACTCGGGTGTCACCTGATCTCCCCAGCCACTCACTGCAGGGGGGTGGTATAGGGCTTGAACGTCGCAGGGGGAAGTTGTAATGCCTTCCATGTCTTTCTATTGGCCAGAAAAGCGCGCAAATTTCTCAGAAATGAAAGTGAAAGTAACTCGAACATCGCGTGGTGCTCGTCTCGAATAACGAGCATCTCGAACACGCTAATACTCGAACGAGTATCAAGCTCGGACGAGTATGCTCGCTCATCCCTAATCCAGACCTATATTTTCCAGCAGTGTATAATTTTGGCGCCAATTTCGGTCACCTTTGTCCTATTTATTCCGGTGCAACCTTTTTACATGGCTAAAAATCCCTCATCTGAACGAATACATTAGAAGCCGATGCTTCAGATGGTCGCGATTTTTGTCCTACGTAAAAACACGGCTAAATAGGAAAGTAAAAATGATCATGTGAATAAAGCCTCATAGTAGAACCAAATGGCAATATATCACAGATGTCAGCATGCTAAACCTTGTATGTTTCTGCTGCTATTCATCTGTATGCAGCAAGTTAGTACAAATCACCAATAACAGCACAAGCATATTCGGCGCAGAAAGGAATTTAGGAAGTGTGTTGTAAAGTGCAAAAACCCCTCTGCACTTCCTTATCACTAACCAATTATTAGCATGTGCCCTTGTCTGTACTCGCTAAGCCCAATATAGCACCTGTCGCAGTATATTAGGCCATGCTGTACCCCAATATGCCTGTGATCTCATAGTAAAGACATACATAGTAAAGACATACTGTGATCTCAGAGTAAAGGCTTATTCACATGGCCATATGTGCAAAAACACTTGTTGCAGCGTATTTGCACATGAAAGTTGGATGAGGTGCTCTTACTGAACTTTTTGCGCACACATTACCATTTCACAGAAGCTCGCGACTTTCCCTTTTCATGGATTAAAAGGCTAATTAGCTAAATGAGGTCCAGATGTGTTCTTTTCCCCATGTTTTGCACAGTCTTTCACACTTCCCTTTGCTTCACATGGGCGTATTTGCGCCATTAACTATTCTTTTCTGCGTGCAAGTCTGCATATTTTACTTTTGTACATATTGTACTTTTTCCGCACGGGGCACAAGCTCGCCCCTTTTTAAATGGCTAATTTATCTAATTAATTCCAGATGTGTTCTTTTTCTAGAGGAATTGTGCAGTGTTTCACGCATCCCCTTGCAAATTGTGCTTGCATTGACTTCTGTACGGACTCTTAGGGCTTCTGCAGATGAGCATTTTTGCGCCTGTTTTTGCACGTGCTTTCAATGGGTTCCCTTACATTATGTGTTTTTGCGCACAAAATTTTGTGCTTGCGAAAAAATATGCAACATGCACTATTTTTATGCATATTTGCAAATGCGCACCCGATCCGCACTATATTGCGCACTGAACTGAGCAATTTTGTGGGGATATCTATGAGATTGAGGACTCATTAGGTTCTACAGTCTGTTAAATCACGATAGTGGGATGTAATTGCACTGTGAAGGGGCCCGGCAGCGCAGAGAAGTATAGTAAGATGCACAGATTCTTGCACAATTACTCCACACTATTGTGAGCCTATCTGCACCTACTCTCGTCTGCAGGAGCCCTTAGTGCAAAAATGAACACAAAAATAGTGCTTGCTGTGGGTTTTTTGCGTGTGAATTATGTGCGCAAAATATTGAAGTGTGTATGAACCCACTGATGTCAATGGGTTCTCTTCTCGGCGTATCGCGCACACAAATAAGCCCGTGTGAAGCCGCCCATAATCAAAGCCATTTTCCAGTGTAGTGCGGAACATTGAAAGCTGAACACTGTGAAGAGTGCTGATGTGACCAATTCTGTCGGAGTTCATCAGAAAAGGGAAACACTTTTTTGTAGGAAAAGAATCACTTCTCTTTCTTGAGTTGATCCGTGACTGTGAATTAATAGATACTGATTCACCGAGTGAAAAAAAGCATATACTGACCCCACTAAGGTGCTTTGACATATACGATGAATTCTCTTAAGGTCCTTTTACACATGGTTGATATTGGGCCCAAACATTCCGACACATGCTTGTGTTTACCCAACAATTGGGGCTATTAAACGTATAACGATCAACTGATTGTGTCGTTAAGGTGAACATATAATTGCTCACTGGTTAGCTGCATATCTTCCTGAGCAAACGGGGAAATGTGCAGCCAATCAATGACAGCTGAGAAATGTTCATGTTAACGATCAGTCATCTCCATAGAGAAGATAATCTGCCCGATAACATGGAGAAAACAAGAGCTGACCAATATGCTCATTGTCAGTCAGGGGTTGTTATTATGGGCAGATTACCTGCCCATGTAAAAGGACCCTTACGTAAAGCACTAGCAAAACATAGTACAGTCAAAATAATTTGGGAGAGCCCACAAAGGGTGTCTTCATAGTATCATATGATCCAGAGGAAGGCAAAAAATAGCCCAATGAGGTAGAAATCAATTTTCCCCATTTAAGGGAAAAAAATTAATTCCTGACTCCAATCTGGCAATCAGAATAACCCCTGGATCAATAACCATTGTAACATATAGTATTGTATCGCTCAAGAGAGACTTCCAGGCCCCTCTTGTACTCTGTTATCGAATTTCCCATCACCACATCCTCCATAGTCTCACTGCTCTTACAGTAAAGAACCCATTCCATATTGGTGTAGAAACCTTCTCTCCTCTAGATGTAGAGGATGCCTCCTTGTTACAGTCACAGTTCTGGGTATAAATAGATAATAAGAGAGATCTCCATATTTCTACATTGTTATTAGGTCGCCCCTCAGCCGTCCTTTTTCTAAAACAATCCCAATTTTGGTAATAACCTCTCTGGGTATTGTAGTCCGTCCATTCCATTTATTACTTTAGTTGCCCACCTTTGTACCCACTCAAACTGTGATATGTCCTTCTTGAGTACCGGTGCCCAAAACAATATTTTATGTGTGGTCTAACCAGTGACCTATAAAGGGGAAGAACAATGTTCTTGTCAGTCAGCTCATAGACCTCTTTTGATGCACCCCATGATCCCATTTGCCTTGGCAGCAGCTGCCTGATACTGGTTGCTTCAGTTAAGCTTACAGTTAATTAAAATCCCCAAGTCCTTTTCCATGTCAGTGTTATCCAGTGGTTTCCCATTAGGTGTGCAATGATGACATGCATTTCCTCTGCCACTTTCTATCACAGTAGTTTTGGTATTGTAGTACCCCAGAGTTGGGTACTACAGCACTTTTATGGCCACTTTTTATAGTAATATGTATATGCCTTTAAATGGTGTAAGCAAGTGGGGGTTCACTTGCCTGCAGATCGCCCACCTTTGATACCGGAATGGCCACCACACGTGCAGAAACACTCAGGAGACACGTATGTTCGTTAAGTCTGGTGCCCGCCAGCCTTCATTCAGTATCACAGCAAATCATAAACACATTCCATATAAGCAAGTCCATATAAGGGTTTTCACCCCTGTCGGACTTGGGGCCTTTTCTGGTCTACCTTGGACCACCACCCTGCAGCACCTCGGCTCTGCTGCGCTGTCACTTCTCTCTTGATCCTGGCAGGAGCTGGTTATTTGTATCCAATTCCTGCTACACCCAGGGCATTAACTCTGTCTATTCCTTTTACCAGGTATCAGACTGCCTATTTAGCACCCTCTGTAGGCCAGTCTGATACTGCCCTGCTACAATGGTTAATTATGTGTTAAATTTGTGTGTTCCCACAACCTTACCTTGCATGTTACACCATCCTAACCTCCTAGCATATCTGTCAGTCACCCTAAGCTAGCCAAGGGATTGGTTAGGTAGCTAGCTAGTTGCTAGGGAGCCTGTGATTGAAAGATAAGCCCTCCACACGGGTTGGGGGAGAGAAGGCAGATAAAAGAAAGATGGGGTGGAGTTAAGTCAGTGGAAGTCTGAGTAGGAAAGAGAAGAAGAAACATAAAGAACAGCCAGTGTGGTGGGAAGGAGGAAAAAGCAAAATGTGAGTACCAAAAGCCAGTTTGTGCTAAGTGGACAAAGAGTCAGCAGAGGAGGCAGGTGGAGAAAGAGTGGAAATTAGATAGAAGAACAAGCAAATCAGCAAGAAAGAGGAAAGTAAATTGATATAAACAAAGTCAAAAGTAAAACTGGAGTGTAAAATCAAGTGTACAAAAAAGAAGATTCTAACTCAAAAATCTAAAATCTAGGAAAACTGATTTCTTATCGTATTTTACATCATCTACCTCAAGTAAACATAATTCCATCAGTGTAACTGCAACATAGTCAAGAGCTCTCTCCCTGCCAATAAAGTGTTGATTGTTTTACCATCTAAGGGCGCCTACCCACTTGCGTTGCCGATTTTTGCGCGTGATTGCACGGTTTCGCGCGTTTTTTGCACGTTTTTTGTGGTGTTTTTTGCACGTTTTCCGCCGTGGTTTTTGCGCGTTTTTTGCAGCCCTCCATTGACAATCATGGGTGCATTAAGAGAAAAATAAGGAGACATATGCAACTGACAGTTCCTATGTGAAAAAACCCCACGAAACGGAAAAAAACCCCCAGATGGACAAGAACACATTCTATACTAATTGCTCTTGAGAAAAAACGCAAAACATCACAGGAAAAAAAATCGCAAGTGGCTAGGCACCCTAAGGGCGCCCACCCACTGGCGATTTTTTTTCCCTGCGAAATTCGCAGCATTTTTTTCTCTGCAGGGGTCTATGGGACTTGTAATGTTAAAATCGCGATCGCGCAAAATCCAGTTTTTTTTTTTCTGCAGGGGTCTTTGGGCTATGGGACATGCAAAGCTAAAATCGCGATCGCGCAATATCGCGATATCGCGGTAAATCGCGATTTTGCGCGATCGCGATTTTTACATTACAAGTCCCATAGACCCCTGCAGAGAAAAAAATGCTGCGAATTTCGCAGGGAAAAAAATCGCCAGTGGGTGGGCGCCCTAATCCTGTCTCCTGGAGTCCCTTCCCACCACCTACAATATCTGCACTGAGGGTAACACACTACATTTCAGGAGAACACGGACATTTTTAGTTTATTTTTTCCTTTTTATTATAATTTTATCCAGAGTAGGTTTCGGCCTACATATGGGCTGGTGTCACGACAAAACAACTTACCCTACCCGACTCCGCTGGTAGCACCCCACTGGGGATTACCACCTTACTCCACTCGACTGCGCAGATAGCAGCTCAGAAATTACTGCCAGAATGAAACATCTATTTTACCACAGGTGTAGACCGTGCCAGGTCGTGTTTTCATCAGAGTGGAGCAGCCATGCTACAGTGACTAACATCATTTCGCTGTCCCCGCCGTGGTCTGTCCCATTTCATTACGAATCTGCTTGGTGTTCCAAATTAGGTGGTGGTACCACAGCCAACAAAGTCAAAAAATGACAACACAAAGATAATGCATTATGTACCAATGCCTTCCTTTCCTTTGCTCTTTATTTATGGATTATGTCAGAACATAGTATCATTAATTATTGTCAAGTCAACAGGGCGTTGGCCCCAATTATTACAAATACTAGCCTACATCATACACAAATTAGAGATTTGTTAGGGCCCTTTTACATGGGACGACCTGTGAGGCTCAGATGCTTTTACACAGGAACGAGCATTGCTGAGAGAATGGAGGTGGAACTGGCCATCTACCTCCATTCACAGTAAACAGGCAGTCATTCATAGATGAACGACTGCCTGTTTACTTGTGCCAATCCGTTGTTCAGTTTTATACATGCAGAAACTGAATGATGAACGACAAGCGAATGAATTCTCATTTGTCGTTAAGTCGGGTTATGCATTTACACTGAATGATAATCGTTTAGATTCCAGCTGGATGCGGAAATCTGAATGATTTATCGTCCCATGTACAAGGACTCTTAGTCTACAGGAAGTTATCCATTTACGGTATTCTACATTCTTATCTAACTGGTAGGAGCTGGCTAAAACCGCTGTGTTCTGCTACTTCTGACACCTAGTAACCTTTTACAGTGTGTTAGCCTAACCTTGATACAGTGAAATGAATACATATTTAAACTGGCATATAACTATCATAGCTATTACTATATCACTACTATCCTATGATGTGGCCTCAAATGCTAACCTGCCCTCCAATGTCAACCTCTTTTTAGTTCTTCATAGAAACACAGAATATACAGACTTGAGCCTGTGGAGTTAGAAGAAGCTACACTCGCTTCCAGTGTTCCCCAGGTACCCAATGGTATTCACTGCCAGTTGCATAGAGGTGATGTCAGGACTCGAGAACCCAGGAGCTCCTGTACTCCAGATGGCAGCTCAACCTGCTGAGCTATCCACCCCTTTGGATAGCTCCCCTGCATGACCTTGTCCTTGTTTCCTGCTCCTGATCTAGTTTCCTGTTTGGCTCCACCCTGTTCTTCCAGATTGGATGTCTTATAAAAGCCTGGTCCTTCCACTTCCTCTTTGTGTGATTATTGTGCTCCAGGCCTATAGTCAAGCTCCACCACTTGCCTGCTCCTTTGTACTGTGACTGATACTACCTGTGAACCGGCCTCTGGCTTCCCCTGACTATGCTACCTGTCTGCTCCTTTGTACTGTGACTGATACTACCCATGAACTGACCTCGGGCTTCTCCTGACTACACTACCTGCCTGCTCCTTTGTACTGTAACTGATACTACCCATGTACCAACCTCTGGCTTCGCCTGACTCTGCTACATGCCTGCTCCCTTGTACCGCGACCGATACTACACATGTACCTTCCTCTGACTTCCCCTGATCACACTCTTCCTGCATTGGTTACAATACTTAGGCTCTGAACCCGAACAGGATCGTCCTGACACAGGGACATGTAACTTCTGCAGCCAGTCATCAGCAAAAGTGATCCTGTAACTAGCTGCAGGTAGTCACATGTCCCTGCTGATGATGACATTGTTATTTGCTTGTTGATGCAGCAAGGGAAGAACAGCAGGGCATTTGGTGAATGAGAGAGGTGGGGTAAAAGGAGCGGTGAGTATGGCTTCTTCTATGCCATTTCACTACTCTGGACCTGTTTGCTATTTTTTTTCCTCTCTGGATATCCCCTTTAACCCTTTCCAATCCATTGTCTGATGTCTTCCTACATTCTGATTGAAGCTTGTACAGCTCCAATGTCAGAAGACACCCGACAGGGTATTCTTATTGTCTATTGCCAGCCACTCCGCTGTCGGAGCCTCTCTTGCGTACACACGCTAGCTTTAGCCAGCAGATGGCACCGTTGTATATCAGCAAAAAGAGAAAGCCTTTTAGGAAACCCTGAATCCAAAATTTTTGGGGTAGATTTTTATGTGAAAAAATAGTCTGAATCACATAACAGAACGATTGGGAAAATATACTGGACCCCAATTAGTCAAATAAAAACCGACCTTGTTACCCATAACAAGTGATCACAGGGTAGTTCTAACTTTTACATAGCAGTTTAAGAAATGAAAGTCTAGATTGTTTGCTGTATTTTTTTAGATTTGGTTAATCTGCTTTTATTTTCATGGTTAGTGGTGAACAGTTGTTACATGAAGCAATACACAAACGGTCTGCTATAGACACTGTTGTGGATACACTGTATATTCTACACCCGTCCCTTTAAATATTTGTTTTGCCTTTTTATTATTTGAATGGATTGAAAAATCTAGTATATGGTAGAAACATATGAAAATATGTAAATATATGGAAATGGATTTGTCTGCTTTAACTTTTCTAATTGCTTACTGACGTAGCTGTATGAGAGCTTGTATTTTGTGGGATGAGCTGTAATTTTTAACGTCACCATTTTAGGATACACATAACTTACTAATTAACTTTTATTAACTCTTTCTGGTGTGGAATAGGAAAAAAAACGGCATTGTTTTATTTAGCTATTGATGCTGATCATGCAGTATAATTGATATGTTAATATATTACTACGGTTCAATAATATCACAGTGATATCAAAGTTATACATTTTGTAAAATATTTGACTAGTTATGCACAATAAAAATATATATTTGATAATTTTGTATTCTAGTTTTTGTGAGGCAGGCTGTATTGGAAATAGCAGTTCTAGCATAGTTTGTCCTTTTCCTTTATGATGTTCACTGTGTGGCATGATTAGCACATTAGTTCTATGGTAAGAGTTGTTATAGTCAAAGCAATGCCAAGTATTTGGGGGTTTTCTTGCTTTTTCCCAGAATTTTGCTGGTAAAATGGTGATTTGTTTTCTATTTTTTTTAATTAATATGTATTAGTCCCAGAAGAAACATGTACCTGCAATTCTATAAAACACACTGCACTACTTATGTAGTGAATGTAGGATTTTTAGAAACTGATGTAAAATAGAGAACAAATCTATGCCAGCCCATATCTGCTGTGCGCCTCTTCATAAATCCCCATTTCCTTGCAACGATTATCGCTCAAAATTCGTTCAAACAATGGCTTTTGAGCAATATTCATTGCATGTAAATGCTTCCATCTTTCACTCTTCGGCTAAATGGTGATTTTTAGGTGAGCATAAAATTCATCCCTCAGCCGGAGAGCGATAGCAAGGACCGTACACTGTGTTCTCCACCAGAGCAGCTGATTACATTGTATTCATGCCGGCAGCCCATGTGAAGACAATGCAGCTGAGTGCAAAGTCCAGACCACATGCTAGGATTTGCAAACAGCTGCTGGAGGCTCATTTACATTCAAATGAAGCTGATAAAGTGCTAATGGGCATTAGTGCCTGTTAGTACTTTATGCAAAATGATCGCTAGAACTGTCAATCTTTCAATCATTTGAAAGATTGTCTTTGGATGTAAATGAGCCTTAAGTTTAGCGCATCATTCCCTGACTCACTGCAGATGAAGACTGGCATAAAATCACCAGTTGGTAGTACATCTACCCCATTGTGTCATGCAGTTTGAATTTTCTTTCACTTCCAATTGTCTTAATTTGATTGTGAGATAAAGATTAGGTTTTGCAATTTCCGTCTGGAAAAAACGGGGATCTCCTTCACAGCATTACAAAATAAACCACAATTGTTGTTAGACTGTGACTATGCAACATCTTAAAGAGTTCCCAGTACCATGGTAATATATAAGCTGATGCATGTTTCTACCTGAGCTATGGGCAATCCCTAGAGTTTAACAAATATTACCAAATACAACACTGAACAATAGTGTGTGCAAAACATGAATTGCCTCAGACTCTCCATCACTTAATGAATTCATCTAGGGGTATACTGCGTATTTTGACCCCACAGTTTTTAAATTCATCTTATCAAAGCAGAATGAAATAATTATGATTTTCATTTTTTTGGCAATTATGTCATTTTAAAACCATTTTTTTGTACAGCATACACATGAATGAAGACTTTCACCCCAAAATGGATACCCTTGTTTGTCCCATGTTGAGAAATATACCCATTGTGGCCCTAATCTTATGTCTGGCTGCACAACGGGGCCCAAACCGAAAGGACAATTGAAGTTCAACTGTTTTTAACTTTTACGTGATCGCCGTTATCCATTGGATAACGGCGATCATGTGATCGGAGACCGCTCACTGCGACCCGCGGTCACTGCTCTAGACTCTCGGCTACCTTTAGTAGCCGGGAGCAAAAAGATTTTAAATTTCCTGAACCCTCCCCAGCTTCTGTGCTTGCGTCCGCCATTTTGCCACTGGGCACATGCACTGAAGATTGGAAAAGGTCGGTGGATAAAGATCCCGTCAGAGGACATCGCTGGAGGCCTTAGGTAAGTAATTTCACCTCCCCCTCATGGATCGGATCTGTGGCGGGAGATGAAATTTTACCTTTATTTTACATTTACGTGATGGTCGTTATCTAATGGATAGCAGCGATCATGTGACCAGGGAACGCGTACCGCAGCACCCTGTGAAATCTCAAAGCTCTTGGCTATGTTTGGTAGGGAGCAGGGAGATTTTAAATTACCCAAGAAATCTGCGGCTTTTGGGTATGCATCCACCACTTTGGCGACGGGCGCAGAAGCCAGGGTAAAGTCCACAGATAAATCCGGGTGCCTTAGGTACATAATTTCATCCTGCCTCGCGGATATGATCCATGAGGGAGATGAAATTTGTAACTTTTTAAACTTTTTTTTTTTTTACACTTTTTAAAACTTTTTCTTACTTTGCATGATCACGTTATCCATTGGATAACAGTGATCATGTGAGCGGGAACAACATAGAAGGTCCCCAGTGACATCTCCCTGCTCCAGGCTGCACATGCTGGCCTGGAGCAGAGGTATTTTAAATGTCCCAAGGCGTGAGCCCTTCTGTGCATGGACCCGACGTTTCTGTCTGGTGTGCATGCGCAGAAGGCGATGTGAGGTCCTGGAAGGACCATATCGCCGCAGGACATCCCGGAGGACGAGGGGGAGGTGAAACTCAAACTTTATTTTACTTTTTTGAACTTTTCCATGCTCATCATTATCCATTAGATAGCAGTGATCACTAGCCAGAGTCACCGGTCACCTTCAGTAGCCGGGAAGCAGAAGATTTGAAATGTCCCACGCCAATCTGGTCGTCTGCGCATGCGTTGCCGTTTTTACTTAGGCGCGCATGTGCAGAAGATGTTGGAGGATCCATTCCGGACCAGATGCATTGGATAGCGCCAATTGCATGAATGGGGGGAGCATCCCGCGGCCCCCAATGATAGCTGCAGGTTGTTGGCTACCTCCGACAGCATGGAGCTGTTCCGTCCACAGCCCACGGGGCTTTAATCTTTAGGGGATGCATGTTTTTACGTCCCTGAGGATTAAAGCCTACGAAGCCAGAGTTCTCTTCAATGGGAACTCTGCTTGTAATCCCAAACCTAGCCACTGCACCGAGAACGGAGCTGTCTGCTTCCTGCTGAAATCCGTTCAGTTTACAAGCACTCTAACCCAGCAAAGAGCTGATCAGGGGGAGTCCCAGGCAGTAGACACCTACTGATCTACTACTGATGACCTATCCTGTAAACAAGACATTAATAGTTTACAACTGGACAGCCCCTTTAAGTTCTTGCACAGGAATAATTTTGAACATTGCTATTCTAATAAATATAATGCTTTACACTACATGATATGTACAGATGTATTAGAGCTAAATCTGTCAATTATTTTGAAAAGGGACCAGTGTTTTTGCAATATAATAGTTTTCTGTATTCTGATAATACTCTTTCTTTATTGCTGCATATGTGTGTTCAACATAACATGACACAATAAGCTTCTAAGATACCATAGAAATAATCGTTGTTGTTGTCATAGTTTATGGGGAAAAGTTCCATTTAGGCCGCCTGCACACGGGTGGAAATCCCACGGTGCTATTTCCCGCTGGATTTCCGCCACTGAAAGTTTGCATAGGAGTGCATTACAATACGCACTCCTATGCAGACGGCCGCGGTTTGGCCACGCGAAATATCGCGCAGCAAACAAACCGCGGCATGTCCTATTTTTGTGCGGGGCTCGCACTCACCCGGCCGCCGGCTCCGGCCTGCGCATGCGCCGGCTGCGCCGCAGCCGGCACATGAAAGAGCCGGGGCCGCCAGGCGCGGGTGAGTATGCGCTCGTCTCTGCAGGCTCTCGGGTCGGGTCCCGCGGCGAGAATTCTCGCTGCGGGATCCGACCGGCTCGTCTGCAGGCGGCCTAATAGGAAAAAAAAAATCAGTTGCGCATAGTTCATCTGAAACCGCCCTAACACACGTATTTTTCTTACATTGCATATTTTAAATGTGTCTACAATATCTAGAATCTATATAGATCTGAAATGTAAGTAATGTTGCATACAGACAGTGGAGATAAGAGTGACGGAAGTATTTACACAGAGGCATCTTGTGCAACGCCTATTTCTATGTGGCTGTTGGAGCACTTCTGATTTACTTACATTAGAAAGATCTTACATAATCAATTACAAAGCCACCAGATTCTGTCATGGCCTGATTTTGTTAAGCCGAGCAGCCATCACTCGGAGTAGAGATGTGTTTCTCTAGAGTAATTTTGTGTTTTGGTTTTCTTCTCTGTGGCTCCCGGGCAGTGTTCAGCATTTTCTTCTGGCTGGGGATTTAAAAATCCCCACCCCCTAGAACCACTGCCTCTGATTGGCTGAGCGCTATGACCAATCAGAGGCAGCGCTCAGCTGTCAGTCACAGCGCTCAGTCAATCAGAGGCAGCGTTTTCGGGAGGTGGGGATTTTTAAATCGCCGGTCAGAAGAAAATGCTGAAGAACACTGCCGGGGAGCCAGAGAGAAGAAGTGCCAAGCCCAGACAGCGCTGCTAGGTGATGTATTCATTTTTAAAAACATTTTTTCATGCAGCTGAGGCTTATTTTCAGGGAAGGGCTTATATTTCAAGACCTTCCCCGAAAAGCACTGCGGAGGTTGCCTGCATCCCATTGCTTTCAATGGAGCAGCAGTAGTGTCAGCCCTATTGAAAGCAATGGGAGAATATCGTGCTCCTATGCCACAGCTGTGGCAGAGGATTTTTTCATCCCCGCTGCAGTCCCCTCATCACTGAACACTGTGACAGTGCTGTCACAGTGTTCAGTGAAGAAGGGACCTTTGTGGAGCAGCTGCGCTTCTACAAACACAGCTGCTCCAGTAGCACGGAGCTTCAGTCACGTGCATTTTGCACATCCGTGCAGCGCATTTTTTTGCGCACATAGGTGTGCAAAAAAAAAAAAACAGCTCGTCTGACCGAAGCCTTAAATAGGTTTTCTGGGCAGATTCTAAAAAGGCAGAAGCTTCACAGAGGACTTCACTCCCATAGAAATTAATGGGAGCTGAAGCCTCCTATTACATTTCTGTGTTCAAAACCAGTGTGGGAGGAGGAAGTGCCGGACCTGTAATAGGAGACTTCAACTCCCATTGATTTCAGTAGGAGTGAGGCCATCTATGATGCTTCTGCCCCCGACCTTGATGACAACGTCTAGCCTCGCTGCACTTATAGCGGGCTAGCCGCTCAGCTGATTGCCGGAGATCCTGAGTCACAGGTCCCTGGCAATTTACTATAGATGACCTATCCTGAGAAGAACAGGTCATCAATAGAAATTGCCCAGAAAACTGCTTTAAGGCGAATACATACAACTGTATTATAGCCATGTTCTCCACGGAGACGTAATAGGGCTTCCATAGCTCTGCATGATCCTATTAGAGTACCCTCTTATACTCCTGATTTCATATGGCAATTTACAGAGGGTTTTTTTCAGTTGGATTACATATGAATTAAAAAAAATCATGGCATGCTCCATCAGACTCCATATGTACTAGCATATCTCGAAAACTAAGTATCTGTGCAGGAGTCCTTGATGGAGTTTTCTGGGACTCTCTAAGCATGCTACTCAGGGCTTAAGCACATGGATGAAACAAAACCATTGATTTCAGTGGCTTTGTTCTGACGGCCGTGTTTCTTGCGCACGAGAAAATATAGGACTTGCCTGATCTTTCCTAAAAGCACGAAGTTTGAACAGTAAAAAAAGAAAAAGACTGGTGCATGCGCAGATATGCTCTGTAGCCGCAAGCGTATTTGTGCATGCGAGTATCTGTGTAAGCCATTATTCTCACAGACTCCACGCAGTGTGGATCTGCAGCTGATAAAAGTGCACATCAGGATCATCTGCTGACCCTTCTGTAAATACATGTTGGATTTGTCATAGGTAAATGTGACCCATGTGAACACACTTATCTCTTCGGATCTTGTGACTTCCTTACAGTAATGATACGGCTAGAACTCACAAGCAAGCATAGGTAAAGCAAAGGAGTTACAAAGACAAAGTACTACGCAGAAAGGCAAAACTATCACTTGGAAGAATCTGAACCTAAAATTATAATAAATCATGTGAACTTGGTAAGAGGAAGTGAACTTCCACTTTCAGAATTAGTAGTTTGGTTGAGACTGAGGTGATAAACAGACAAAGTGATTAGACAGTGGACCCTGCTATGTGGGATAAAAGGTTTTATTTAGCTATGATGGGAGTGATTTTGTCACTGTATTAATAAACAAATCGGCATTTGTTCAAATATTGACTCGATAGGGAAAATATCATGTTGTAGAGCAGGAGGAGCTGAGCAGACTGATATATAGTTTTATGGGGAAAGATTCAGTGTAACTTGTATTTTATACATTTACATCTCTGCTCATTCTCAGCATACAAGTCCAGTGGGCGGAGCTATCAGTGATTGACAGCTATCTGTGGAAATTGTGTAGACAGAAATAGTTGTCAATTGCTGATAGGACCGCCCACTAGACTATTTAGCTCAGAATGAGCAGAGATGTAAATGAATAAAATACGAGTTATACTGAATCTATTCCGACAAAACTATATACCAGTCTGTTCAGGTTCTCCTGCTCTAGAACATGCTGCCTGCAGTTCAGACACCAAGCTGACAAGTTCCCTTTAAAGCTGGTCTGCCCCATGTTACTCTCTAATAAGGCCACCTGCAGACGAGCGGGTCGGATCCGGCAGCGAGAATTCTCGCCGCGGGACCCGACCCGAGAGCCTGCAGGGACGAGCGCGTACTCACCCGCGCCTGGCGGCCCCGGCCCTTTCATGTGCCGGCTGCCACGCAGCCGGCGCATGCGCAGACCGGAGCTGGCGGCCGGGTGAGTGCGAGCCCCGCACAAAAATAGGACATGCCGCGGTTTGTTTGCCGCGCGAGATTTCGCGCGGCCAAACCGCGGCCGTCTGCATAGGAGTGCGTATTGTAATGCACTCCTATGCAGACTTTCAGTGGTGGAAATCCCGCGGGAAATACTGCCGCGGGATTTCCGCCCGTGTGCAGGCGGCCTAACACTGTAAAAACCATATTCTAGTGCAACGGACTGGTAGCTGGAAAACTCCTTTAAAGGGGTTGTCTAGTTGTAAACTATTGATGGCCTATCCTCAGGACAAGCCTTCTGTAGTAGATTGGCGGGAGTCTGCTGCCTGGGATCCTCATCCTTCAACTACTCACTGGGCCAATGTGATCATGCACTGACCTGATTTTTGAAGGAAGCTGACAGCTCTGTTCCCACTGCAGTGGCCAGATCTTGTATTACAGGCAATGGAGATTACCTGTGCATCTACTGATAACCCACAACAACATCACTTTGGTTATCAAATGGCTGGACAAAGAAATCAACCTTTTATGACAGTGGAGTTTGGATTTTTCCTGAACACCAGAGACCCCAGGCAAATAAAGCCCAGTGTCCACGGGTGGATCTGATTTGCGGAATCTGCGCGGGTCACTCGCACAGAAGATTCGCAAATCAGGTCGCCCATAGGGAAGCATGGGCGTCCGCACATGAATTAAAGCATGCGGATTTGATTTGCAGACCTTTTGATTTGGAAACCAACTCCCAGCATGCTCTATTTCAGCGCGGCTCCCGCATGCGTTGCTTCCATTGGAGTCAGTGGAAGCCTTCTGATCCACAGCCGGTCCGCAAGTAAATTGCAGATGGGCCACATCACTGGAAAGCAGGAGTTTAAAAAAAACAAAAAAACTCCACTGCGCATGCGCGGCAGCGCGCCGGCCGGCGCTTCCGCACACATCTGCAGTGAAGAAAATAGAAGGCACACAGAAGACCTGGACAGGTAAGCAGTGTCCTCGGCGGCGGGCAGGGTCAGATTCCACTGCTTAATAACCCACAAAAACATACATTTATGTGGGAAAATGCCAAAAAGATATTTTTCGTGCACAATAAACACACATAATATCGAGATATGCCATTAGATATCCCCCAATTTTTTAGTCTTACTTTACTACTAAATCCAGAGTTCTAATTGCAATAAGAAACTGTGTGGCATTTCAGCTTATCCAAGAGATAATAGACTCACAAGGCAGATTTGTTATATAAACAACAAAAATACATGCTAGCTTCAATCTTTGCCCATAACAAAAAACAAAGAAGATCCAGACATTAAATCTTATGTATCCCTTCTAAACAAGGCAAACTACTTACTGTATTTGCGGTAATTTCAATGCAGTATCTGATAACATTGATACCATCTCAAATTTACGCAACCAGACCCAATTTTTAGGGGTCATATAGTGGAGGAATGAACTCTTTGATGTTTAGCAAGTAATGCACAGCTCTGAGAGAGATTACTTCTTCCACTCAAGTGTTCATATTAGTTATTCATAGATAGATATGTGCATACTAGATAGAAATCTACTACCACTCTCTCAAGAATCGACAATTGAATCAATCACTTGGTCTGATCGTGCTGCTATCTCAGTGATTGTAGTTTAACAATACAATCAGCCACCAACATAATGAATCTTTCTTATCACAGATGGAACATAGAAACAACTTAAGGCCCATTTAGACACAACGATTATCGCTCAAAATCCGTCTTTTGAGCAATAACCATTGTGTCTAGATGTGCCTATCTTTCACTGTTCGGCGAACAACAGTTTTCAGTTCTGCTTGAAAACCATTGTTCGGCAGACCAGCTGATAATCAGGACCACATGCTGTGTTCTGCCTGTGGAGAGCTGATTACAGCTGTTAACATTGTTACAGCTGTTCTCAGCTCACAGCCCCTCCAGCAGAACAGCTGATAAGCAGGACCGCATGCTGTGTCTGCTGCTCATGTTTCTGAATTCTCCATGGCTGAACCCCTGGCTTAACAATGGAGCTAATTACAGAGTTCAGACCTCCTGCTGAGTTCTGTAATAGCTGACAGAAGCTCACTTGCATGCAAATGAAGCTAATAAAGTACTAATAGCAATTAGTGCCTATTAGTACTTTATGCAAAACGATCTCTGATTTTTCAATCTTTTGAAAGACATTTGTGTGTGTAAATGGGACTTTAGAAGAGGACTTAAAGGAGTACTTCACCCATAACACATTCCCGGATGTGAACCCACATATCTTATGGAACGCCCATAAAGCATATATAAAAGGATTTCTTTATTAGAATAGGCCCCTACGTGAAATAAGACAGGACTAAAACCCTAAATGAATTACTTGAAAAGATAAAGCAGCAGCTGCACAAAATCTGTTGGTTTTCTAAGCTGTATGACTTGGTTTCTGTTGGCAGTTTTTGGCATTTTTATCACAATTTGGTGGCATTGTTGATGTACATTTTAATTACCATAAATCACTGTGGTGTTGCGATGTGGTATTCAGTCATGTAGCTTTTACAGGTAAATGGTTTCAGTGTTCTTCAACTGTAAAAGCCACAGAACCCCAAATCACATTGCAAAACCACAACGATTGTTGTTAATACGCATACCTTTTTTAGAATGCATTTTTGATAGAAAATTAAAATCCACATCAAAAACACTGTCAAACCACAATAGCTTGAAGTGAATGGAATTTGCCCTGCAATATCAGCCTGGTTCACTGCACAATGTATGGAGTTGTCTGCTTCCTCCAGCACAGCACCTCCATACAATAGATTGACAGTCCAGGCAAACAGCTGATTGCCGGAGATGCTATTGATGAGGATGATATAGTTCTATAGATTTCCACTATAATTTCCACCACTTTCTAACGGAAATGATAATAAATATGGTAGGCCACGCCTGCCTTTTGCTAAGCCTCAGTTCCTTTTTTTAATGTTATACTGGGTGCACGAAGGCCATAAAGCTACACATTTTTGCACTAGTGTGACTTGTGCAAAGATATGCAGTTTGTAACTGCAGAAGGTGAAAGGACCAATTGACTTCTACGGGAGAGTGTTCTAGGCATGCTCTGACATGTACATAGGTCATTTTGCAAAGAGGGGCGTAGATGAGCTGTGTCTGTCATCCATTGTCAATTGTGTGATCAAGTGTTATCTATAAATATATGTCAGGACTCAAACTGGGAACCTCCTGCACTCCAAGCGGTAGCCCTTCTTATTGAGCCATCAGCACTTGGACAGTTCCCCTGCATACCTGTTGCCTTGTTCCCAGATCCTGCTAACCCAGCCCATGTCCTAGCTCCACCCAGTTTTTGATTAGACTTCCTATGAAAGCCTGGCCCTGCCACTGCACCAGCGTGTGATTAATCTGCATCACAGCACTGTTTAATCCAGCTTCACGTTGCCTGCTTTACCACTATTTCTGCAAGATCTCCTGACTTCTAGCTCCCTTCCTGACCTTGTTACCTGTCTCCTCCCTTTGTACTGCACACCGAGACCTCCTGTTGCTGACCTCTGGCCTTCCATCCCACTATGTTACCTGCCTCATCCCTTGGTACTGCAAACTGAGACTTCCCAATAATGACTCCTGGCTATCCTGACTACTGACTTTCACGGCTACTACACCTACAGCTCCTATCCTGTGCTAGTAAGACATTACAATATAGGTGTTTCCTGTCTGTGATGATAATGAGATGACTTCTGGAATGTTTTCTCCACTGAACAGGAAGTATCAGGCTGCTTTCACATCGGTGGTGGTTCTCTATTCCTGCTCTGTCCCCTGGCCGAACAGATCTGTCTTATGATGGAACCGAACAGCACAGAACGGACCTCATTGACTAAAATGACTCAGCTGCCTGGCATTTTATCTGAAGAAAAAACGCTACTATTTTCCAGTATTTTGTGCCGGATCTGCGACGGAATCTCCAAACGGAGCTTCCAGCGCAGATGTGAAACCGGTCTCAGTCTATTATTAGCCTTCGAGGTCAGTGTGAAAACTACAGTATTTAAGTTTTTTTTATAGGTTGCAAGATTCATGATCGAAGATTCAATTTAAAAAAAAATCACCCAAAATTCTAAGAAAATATGTTTAACTTGATTCATACTATAGGTGACACATAGACTTCAAATAGGTGTAATTTTACTCCTAGAACTAGTGTCTATCAAAATGTAAAAGCAAGTGCAATAAGATGGGATCAGTGATTACGAGTGATGGGGTAAATGCATTATATATGAAGTTATTATCCACAATGTATTAACCCATTGCAATCCCATTTTGGATTCAGGGCTTCCTAGGGGCTTTCTCATTCTCCCATTATACAATGGTGGCATCTGCTGGCGGTATGGGACATGCTAGAGAGGCCCTCGACAACAGAGCGGCCAGTAATATACAGTAAGAATACCCTGCTGGACGTCTTCGGACCTTGGAGCTGTACAGCCTTCAATCAGAATGTCTTCAGATGTCAGACAGTGGATTGGAAAGGGTTAACATTCTTAGAAATATATGTACGCGGATTTTAAATATACACTTTTCTTAATATTTTTATATTTGGATACTTTGTGATTAGCTTGCATTTTCTCTTCCTTTTATGTCTGTCTTATAGCATACCGTATATGAATTGCTGACATTCATTTTTTGGTTCAGCCACTGTTTCTTTTGCGTGTCTGTGTTGTTTTGTCCTATGGTATACTAATTCTGTGTCCTGTGCAGATTTTTGCTTTGGTGTTGATATATGAATGTCTGGTTAAATCAGGAATGGATTGATTGGTATGCTGCAAATGGCAGGAATTAAATGCTTAGCGCAGAAGACAAGATCAGCTTTTAATTGGCATATTATATAAACTGAATAACCAAACACATAAAAACACCACTTTAATAATATTGCTGGCAATAACCGCAAAATCTAAAATTATGGGTCTCATTAATCAAAACTGTCCAACAGAAGGGTAAGTCATGGGGCCTGTAGCAACTAATCAGAATGCTGCTTTCATTTCTTAACCCCCTGACAGTCACATTAAAATTGGAAAAGCTCTTCCAAGATGTCAGATTTTTATTGAAGTTTCAAGTAAGTATAGTTAACATATAACTCAATCACAGATTTCAATCTCATAAGATTTAACAAATTTAAACCCCTTTGGTCATAAAACCTTTCTATCTGTTTTTCAATGCAGCTGATTTGATTATTCAAACTCTACGCTATTGTTTGAAAAACAATGGAAGATCGGTCCTGCCCTATCCTTCTTGCACCTAGTTTTTCTACATGTGAGAAAGATAGTCCTATCTTTTCTTGCACGTAGTATTAACCCTTTCCAATTCAATTTGTATCCTGGTTTTCCTACAGGGCTTACTCTTTTTCTGCTGTTATACAACGGCGCTATCTGCTGGCTAAAGCCAGTACTGCATGAGGTGACATGTTGGATAGGCTCCGACAGCAGAGAGGCTGGCAATATACAGTAAGAGAATCCCAACGGATGTCTTCCAACATCGGAGCTGTACAGCCTTAAATCACAATGTCTTCGGAGGTCAGACAGTGGATTGGAAAGGGTTAACGTGCGAGAATCCTGATAGTGAAAACAAAACCATTGAAACCAATGGGTTTTTTTAATCCCGTTTTGTATCTGTGATTTTCACAGTTGCAAAACTGGACAAAATCACAACCAACTTTTAAGACCTGAAGCTTTTATAACAGCTAGAAGGGGCTACTTTCAAGGGTCAAAAATCCAGATTTAATTTTAAATCTAAACAAAGTTAATCCATTTTTTTATTCATCTTAAAGGGGTTGTCTCGCAGCAAGCATCAAAATTTAACATTACCCCATTCCCCCTGTCACCCCCCTGGCATAAAATAGCAAATTAAAGCGGTTTTTAAACCGCTTGCTGCTCACCGATCTGACGAAATAAGGAGTTTAAAAAATCTTCTCCCTAAGATGGCCGCCGGTCCTTTCCCAGGGATGCACTGCGGTTTTCTCCCATGGTGCACCGCGGGTCTTCTCCCATGGTGCACCATGGGCTCTGTGCGTTCCATTGCCGAATTCCAGCCTCCTGATTGGCTGGAATTGGCACACATGACGGGGCGGAGCTACGATGACGACGCGGTGACCAGCTCTCCGGCACGAGCGGCCCCATTCACCAGGCAGAAGACCGCACAGCGCAAGCGCGTCTAAAAAAGCAAGAAGCCAGCGAAATTAGACGGAGCCATGGAGACGTGGACGCTAGCAACGGAGCAGGTAAGTGAATAACTTCTGTATGGCTCATATTTAATGCACGATGTATGTTACAAAGTGCATTAATATGGCCATACAGAAGTGTATAACCCCACATGCTGCCGCGAGACAACCCCTTTAACATATTTATTTCTTCTATGCTTTCCTTTCAAAGTACAGTTGAGACATTAAACTCTGTAGATGTCAATATAAACTGCAAAAATTGAGGTGTTCTAAAACTTTTGACCAATATTGTATTTATAATAATACATACACAATCGGTCAAAACTTTTAGAACACCTTAATACTGTGCCCCATTGTCAGTGCGCCTTGTGGTCTGTGGTATAGTGGACTAGCGGATACGTGGTGGTGCTGCAGGAATGATGGTTTTCTTGCTGCCAGTTTGCAGGAGGAATTGCCAGCATCAGTGCTGCCCTAGAAAGAGTTTAAAACTGACATAGCTCTGTGCATTGGCACTAAAGCACTCTGCCATCTACTGGTAGGATGGGCAGAGTTGAGTCTATTTATGGGCACTGTTTGGTATAACCTATTGTTTAGCAAACTGGTAATTAGCCCTGAGCTTATCTACTGAGGGAAGTGGCAATGGTCTGGAAGTTGGCACAGGCAACACTGAGCCTGAGTTGAAACTGTACAGTGGATTCCTAGAAGTTGAGATGGAGACCCATATATTCAGCAGTGCCATGCAAAAAGGCCGGAGTGTCATCAGAGAGAGAAACTACGAACTGGCTGAGCAGAGTGTCTTGCAGGCTGTGTGGGACTTCAGCCCTGAGAGAGATATATCTAGAGCAATATGGGCTAAGTGAGACTGTAGCTTCATGAGGAGTCAAAGGTGGGTCAATGTGGGCTGTGTGAGGCTGAGTAAGTGAGTGAGTGGTCAGCAGATTGTAGCCTGGGAGTGGGCAGCTGTTCTATTCTTAGGACTAAGAGAGAAGAATGTTAACCCAACCCGAAGTGTTCTTGGAAGAAAGCCAAGTGTCTACTGTGTTGCTATCATTGCAAGTGAAAAGTGAGTCCATTAACCCCTTAAGGACATGGCCTATTTTGGGTTTAAGGACGCAACGATTTTTGTAGATTTTCATCTCCATTTTTCAAAAGCCATAACTTTTTTATTTTTTTGTCGACGCGGCCGTATAAGGGCTTGTTTTTTGGGTGGTGAAATGAAGTTTTTATTGGTGCCATTTTGGGTACATAGACTATATTGTAAAACTTTTAATAATTTTTTTATGATAGCAGGGAGAGAAAACGCATCAATTCTGCATAGGCTTTTTTTTTTTTACAGCGTTAATCATGCAGCATAAATGATGCACTACATTTTTTCTGCAGGTCGGTACGATTACAATGATACCAAAATTCTTTTTTTTTAGGTTTTTCCACGTTTCCGCAATAAAAACCCTTTTTTTGGAAAGAATTTTTTTTCTAAATCGCTGCATTCAAAGTCCTATAACTTTTTTATTTTTCCATGGACAGAGCTCTATGAGAGTTTATTTTTGCATGACGAGCTGTAGTTTTTATTGGTACCATTTTGGGGTACATACGGATTTTTTGATCACTTTTATTGTGTTTTTTTGGAGACAAAATGAAAGAAAATTTTTTTTAGAGTTTTTTTAATGCTTTTTGCTGTGCAGAATGAATAGTGTGTTCAGTTTATTGTACGCATTGTTACAGATACGACGATACCAAATATGTGGGATTTTAATTTTTAAAAAATATTTTTTAATGCTAATCTAGGAAAAAGCACAAGAAAAGGGTTTTTTTTTACATTTTTCTTTTTTTAACATTATTTCTATATTTTTTTAGACTATTTATGTCCCTGTAGGGGACTTGTACAATCACACCAATGATCGCTATGATAAGGCATTACAGGACTTCTGTCCTGCAATGCCTTATCGCTTGTATTAGTGATCACAGGCACTGGCAATGCCAGGCGCCTATATATGGCATCCTGCTGCTGCGGCAACCTGTCGGGCTCTCCGCGATTATATTGCGAGAGTCTGATGATGTCACAAAGAGAGTGCGCTCCCTCTGTGAGCCCTTTACATGCCGCGATTTACATAGATTGCGACAGGGAAGGGGTTAATAGTGGGGGTCGCTGCTCCGATGCACCCCCGCTGTTGCAGCGGGAGGCCGGCTATTGGTGACAGCCAGCTCTTGTTGCCAGATAGCACGGGATTTCTTCTGATCTTGTGCTATCCCTGGGATGTAAGTTGCATTAAGTACCCCTCCTGCCAGGACGCATAGCTACGTTCTGTGGCGGGAAGGGGTTAAGAGGCAATAGCCTTTTGATAGCAAGAACGTGGACTGAGGCTATGTGACCTCTCCGTACTCTAGGGCCATATTTCTGTTGCACAGAGAGTTGTCCGACATGCACGTTTGCATACTTGCAACCAATGGTAGTTGAGAGTAAATTCTATGAAAGTTGGTCTTTTAATTTTTTTATGTGCTAAATTCTGAGTAAATCTAATTAACTTGATAGGAATTCAGGTTAAACCTTTCCAATCAAATTTGTATCCTGGTTTTCCTAGGGGGGCTTACTCTTTTTCTGCCGTTATACAACGGCGCTATCTGCTGGCTAAAGCCAGTACTGCATGAGGTGACACATTGGATAGGCTCCAACAGCAGAGAGGCTGGCAATATATAGTAAGAGAACCCAGACGGACGTCTTCCAACATCGAAGCTGTACAGCCTTAAATCATAATGTCTTCAGAGGTCAGACAGTGGATTGGAGAGGGTTGAAGGCCCATTTAGACACAACGATCATTGCTCAAAATTCCTTAAGTGTCGAAATTGAGAGATAATCATTACGTGTAAACGCGCCCATCGTGCTCTTTTCGTTATTCGTTCATCGTTGTCTTTCAGTCCGCTTAAAATCCATCGCTTGGTAGTTTGCTTGTCGTTTGGTTTAAATGAAAATCATTTAGCCATTTAACGATTTTTACCTCATTTTTTTACCTTCACTGATGAACACGCCATTCAAACAAACTATCGTTCAATTATCGTTTATCGTACATTTTCCGATAATTATCGTTACGTTTAAATGTTCGTCTTTAAAAGCAAAACCATCGCTCACTTTTGATCGCTTGAACGAATTTTGAGCGACGATTGTTGCGTCTAAATGGACCTTAATAAGCAGTCAAGAGAGAAGAGAAAGGGGCTAGAGATAAGCCATCAGATAACACTTCTGATGATATTGAGTGTGTATGCAACAGCTTGCTTGTATTGGAATACTGTAAAGCTGCTGAAGCCAATCTAAGGTAAATTTTTATATAAAAAATTCTAAGTACAAAATACATGCAAATCAATTAAAAAATCTAAAGTTTTCCATTGATTATAGTATAAACATTGATATTTTGGAAACTCGACCAGTAATTCCAGGTTACTGCCATAAAGGTTGTACAATAAGTTCTGGCTGACCAGTTATCGGTTGTTTACTCTTGGATAATAACCGTCTCTATTGTCTTATGTTAAGATTTAAAAGGGAAATTCCAGACCATTCTGATCAGACTTGGAACACCGCTGAGAAAATCTCTCTCATGTATGAGAACGGCTTGTTAGGGATTCCCCATTTAGTTTATCAACAGGCGCTATAAACAGCAGTTTGTATGTATTGCCACTGTACACAGGGAGCGGTGCACTGGCACCGGGCATAGTTTTGGGCAGTATAAGGACTTTGTAAAGCTATTGATTCGTGTTGTGGCAATGGTTACAGTAGCAGTGCCGGGTTACTGGATTGTCATTGGTGTGACATTGCTCCATACAGGAACATGGAAAAAAAAACACTAACCTTTGTTGTGTTGACTAAAGCAAAAGTGAACGAGGTTGTTCAGTCTAAGGACACGCCAATGACAAAATAATGACCGATAATCGTTTGCTTTTCGTTCGTCGTTCCTGTTATGCGGGCATAAAAATTATCCTTGGCTGGTTCATTTATTATTCAGTTTAGGTAGCGCTCATTCAGTCTTTTTTGTTCATTTATAGGGCTCAGTCAGATGAGGGGGGGGGGGGGGGGGTTTGCGCACCTATGTGCGCATAAAAATGCAATCTACGCATGTTAAAAATGCGTGTGACCAAAGCTCAGTTCCCATTGCTTTCAATGGGGCCAGCGCTGCTGCCACCGGCCCCATTGAGAGCAATGGGATGCCGGCAACCCCTGCAGTGATTTTCTGGGCAGAGCTTGAAATATAAGCCCTTCACTAAAAATCATCCCTAGCTGCTGTAAAAAAAAAAAATATATATATAAAATATATATATATATATATATATATATATATATATATATATATACATCTCTCCGCCGCTGTGCAGCTCTGGCGCGTCTTCTCACTGGCTTCACTGGCACTCTGCACATAGGCGCACACAAAAACGTTCATCTGACTTCGCCAGTATAGTGAATGTACAAGAAAACTGATACATTACTCGTTTGAATGAGCCAATGATGTATCTGCTTATCTAAACAGGCTGCCCAAGAAAACAAGCTAAGGGCTTTTTTGTACATGTTTTTTCACAAATAAAGTATACGCGCGCAAAATACAGAGAATAGTGATGCCGCTGGACTCCTCATGAGCGTGTTTTGATCGTGCATTTTGCACATGTTGGAAACAGTAGTACCTGCTCTATCTTTCTGCGTTTTGCAGTGAAAAGGCCCCCATAGAAGTCTATGGGAAGTGCGCAAATACACAAGGCGATGCCTGAAACACTGCAAAACCATGAAAAAAGAACATATCTTGAACTCATTAGGCTAAAAAGCCTTTTAATCCACAGAAGGGATGTATCGCACCTGTGAACTGGCCGTGCATGCCCAAAAAGTACAGTAATATGTGCAGATACGCGTGAAAGTCAAACTCATCCACTTCATTCATGAGCAAATACGTTACACGCGATTTTCCACATACGCTTGTGTGAAGCCGCCGTAGCTCTGACACCGGTCGCTCGTTCCAACAATAAATCGGCTCATCTTAACGGACTCTTAAATACCCTGTTCGCAGGCTGGTTTCACGCATGGCGTATTTCAGAAAAGCTCCACGAATAACAGTGTTTTTAATGGCATTTTTTGCAGCCTGATGTTATTGCTAAACGTCTGTCTTGAATTATGGAAATTAAAATAAAAACTCACGCTGAATTTTAAGAAATTCTGGTGTTTTAAAATATTTATTTTCATGCATTTTAAAATGCCAGAAAAGACCAATGTGGGAAGGAGTCTTTAAGATAACTCCAATCAAAGAGCTTGTCTGGTACACCAATGCAGAAATATACAGGTGCCAACCTGCCACACCAGCGTAATTGATCCCTACTATATATAGGCTACATATGAGAACTAACAGCATTTCATTAACTCGATTTCCACTGTCGGAGCATCTATCTTCTTTCACAACAATGTGATTGTCTATATGTTTAAATTGCTACATTACCTCATTTTAAGTTGCTGGCCATCAACTTAGGATCAGAGCTGATTCCTGAAGCAAGGTTCAGTGGGAACTCTTGAGAAGATTTATGAAACTGTCTACAATAAAAACATTCTTGGTTGCCCCTTAACAACCAATCACAGTTCAGCTTTCATTTTGTATCCTGCTCTGATAAAATGAAAGCTGCAATGTCATTGTATGCTAGGGTGCAACTAAGAGCTCATGCCCACGAGCGATGCGGAATACGCACTGCAGGAGTACTGTGAATCAAAACAAAAAAGTGCCAGCGAGTGACCGCGTTTTTCCGCATGGATTTTCGCGGCTTCGCTTTCATTAATATTAATGGAGCCCTCCTGCAGCGAAACCACAGTAAAATAGAACATGCCGCAATTCTTTCACACTTGCGGAAATCCGTGGTACAAATGTGTGCACTGGCAGGCAGAAAGCTGTTAGCTTCAATAGAACCTTGCCACTGCAGAATTCACGTGCGGATTTCCGCTGTGGGAAATGTGATGCGAATTTGTCCGTGGGCATTCACCCTAAGACAGATTTTCTTCTAGATAGTTTCATAACATAGCATGTAAGGCCGAAAAAAGACATGTCCATCCATTTCAGCCTAATAACCCCCAATGTTGATCTGAAGGAAAGCAATCCCCCCCAATGAGGTAGAAGCCAATTTTACCCATTTAAGGGAAAAAAAATTCCTTTCTAACTCCAATCTGGCAATCAGAATAATCCCGGGATCAACAACACTTTAAAAGTTGTTAATGATTGTAACATATAATATTATATCACTCAAGAAAGACGTCTGGGCCTCTCTTGAACTCTTTTACCGTATTTGCCATCATCACGTCCTTCGGCAGAGAGTTCCATAGTCTCACTGCTCTTACAGTAAAGAACCCATTCTATGTTGGTGTAGAATCCTTCTTTCCTCTAGACATAGAGGGCGCCCCCTTGTTACAGTCACAGTCCTGGGTATAAATAGATGATGGGAGAGATCTCTGTATTGTCCTCTGATACATAGTTATTAGGTCGCCTCTCAGTCGTCTTTTTTTCTAAACTAAATAATCCCAATTTTCATAATTTTCCTGGGTATTGTAGTCCGCCCATTCCGTTTATTACTTTAATTGCCAGCCTTTGTACACACTCAACCTCTGATACGTCCTTTTTGAGTACTGGTGCCCCAACTGTACACAGTATTCCATGTGTAGTGTGACCAGTGACTTGTAAAGAGGAAGAACAATGTTCTTGTCATGTGTCCATAGACCTCTTTTGATGCACCCCATTATCCCATTTGCCTTGGCAGCAGCTGCCTGACACTGGTTGCTCCAGTTAAGCTTACAGATAACTAAAATCCCTAAGTCCTTTTCCATGTCAGTGTTACCCAGTGGTTTCCCATTTAGGGTGTAATGGTGACATGTATTTCCCTGCCCATGTGCAGAACCTTACAGTTATCAGTGTTAAACCTCATTCGACACTTTTTAGCGCCCAATTTATCCAGATCCTCTTGCAAGCACCTTGTGTCCTCTCTTGTGTTAATTTCTTTACATAGTTTTGTGTCATGTGCACATATTGATATTTTGCTGCACAATCCCTCTACCAGGTCATTAATAAATATATGAAAAAGAATAAATCTGCCCCTTTGTGTGTGATACCAAGCTGGGCCGCTGCAGTGAGATTGGAATGGTCTGCTCCCAGCAGAAATCGGCTTGAGTCCGTAGCGCACAGGCCTGCTGCACAGCGGATCGCTGAGGGTTATGGGCGACAGACCCCTGCCGAATCACTACTGATGACCTAACTAGAGGACCGGCCATCAATAGTTTACAGCTGGACAACTCTTTTAATGTTAGATTTATTGGCAATTACAGGACAATTCAAAAGCGCTAAAATAGAACTATACGAATATAATGATATAGAACGCTGGCATTGGCTCGGACCTAGTAAGCCATTTCATATCTTTAGAGTACATCCATACAGGACACACTTGTCTGCATCAGATGAATCAATGGCAAATGCTATTGTATATTACAAAAATTTGCCCCCAGACGGTGTCCATAGCGTTACGATTGATTCTAAGTAATAATAGAGGAACAGCATAACACTGTCACTAAAATAATAATTGTTGTGTATAACCATAGAGGAAGAAACCTTTCCGTACCATACCCAAATTTCAAAGAAGTAACAGAATCCAGAAATGATGGATCTATTTCTCCGAGTACATATACGTAGAGCATTTCAGTAATTATTGTTACTGCAACAACAGGAATTCTTCTGATCTGTCTACTTTTCCAATAGACCATCATTAGCTAAATGCATGCTGTGAGAGTGTTCTCTTGACATATGCTGTACGTTCTGTTAGTATATACCAGGATATACCTTTACATGAAGTATATTGGAATGGAAATACAGAATAAAAATGTATTCCAAGATGAATTTGTTTCAAAGGGAGTGAATGACAGATAGACATACAGTAACACATGTTTGGCAAACTCCGAACAATCCCTAAACCTAGCCCACAGAAATGCGACATAATATGACTGTCTGCCTTCTAACCAGTTACCAAAATAAAACATGGAGGTAAATAATAATGTGAACATATATTAAGTATCAGACATACCTTTTTGTTGAAAAGACATCTAGATGCTCCTTCTGCAACAGGTTGTGACTTGATTCTGGAGAATGGATTATTCAAAACTCCCTATGAAGGGTGTGACTACCTTCATTAGAAATGGAGCATATCATTAAAAAATCCCCATGTTCTGTTATAATTTAATCTGTGGATATAACAAAGTGCAAAATGAAAATGAAAGCAAGCTAAATGTACAAGGAAAACTGGGTGGCGATACCAACAACGTGAGTTTTGGTGTGGCCTATTACCTTTAGTCTGGTTTCACATAAGTGTATTATGAATACATTTCTGCATATCTAAGGCCGGCTGTCCACGGGCGTTGTGAAGTCCCACGGCAGATCTCCACCGCGGGAGCTGCCGCCCGTGAGCAGGAGCCGCCACCGAATCTCCGCCGGTCAGGCATATCTGATAGATAGGCGGGGCCGCAGAGAATTGGGGCAATTCGCAGCATGCTGCAAATTGCCCGCCGCGAGCAGAGAATTGCAATGATTCTCCGCTCATGGACAGGGGCCGGCGTTTTCCATAGCAATGCTATGGAAAGTGTCGGCCGGCGTGGTTCACCGGCGGTCTACCGCCAGTGAATACACGTCCATGTACACAGGGGCCTAATATGGACAAGTGTCCCAGCCTGATTGTGAGCCATCTGACCCAAGCTCAGAGCATCATATGAATCTATCCGCTTTACTACCAAACAGATTTGGCATAGGGATAAATCTGGAGGCATCACCTGGGGTTCTGTAGTTTTCACCCTTTAACGCAACCAAACATAATCTGGTCTTCACTGTAGGCAGCCCCATATCATTACCCCAGAAGCAAATCATTTCCAGTCGCCAATTTTATACGCTGTGTCAAAAGATAGGTCTTACTCTATCTCTTGCCAAGATATGCTGCAGCATATTTTTTTGCTGATACGCAGCAGCCGCCTGTGTGAATTGCAGAAAATATGTGGATGAAGTTCTGGACTAGATCGCAGCAATTCTTCATTCATGTGATTTTACGGCGCATACGGGCGACCATAAAAGCGCATGCGGTCGTGTGAAAGAGGCCTTACTCTGAGATTGCATGGTATAGTCTTGCATTCCGTGACAGCTATGATGTTATGAAGAAAGAAGTAATATATCAATGCTATAACAAACGGTTGATGGAAGAGGAATGATTCCTAGAGGAAGATATAAAGGGGTATCAAACCAGTAGTTGAAGCCCACTGAATTATAATATATATAGTAAAACTAACTGATATACCCGGCTTCACGCGAGTTAATTTGGTACAGTTGTTTACATGTTGTTCGCACTGAAAATTTTATGAAGTCGTTGTTATTTCGGAGTAACCAAGGACTAAAATAAGTATACATATAGAGGAGCGTTAGATTCTCCTCAGACTGCATGTACTGATGTTTGCATGTATTGATGACTGAGTCAGTCAGTCAGTGAGGGCTTTCGCCTCTATATATGCAGATATCACATCGTATGTGCTGGCGATCTTCAGAGTTGTTGCAAGGAAATAGCGGTAATTTATAGTAACTGGTAAGATTAACCATTATAAGTTATGCTTTAGGTAAAACTGCAGCAAATGTCAGAGCTAAAGAGATACCATCAGCTCCAGGAAGTACTTTATTGTGCCAAATTAAACACAAAGGGGAAACTGGTACACCTGATTTGCAGCACTGAAATCCCCGACTTGTTGTGTTTGCTGAAGTTAATCTAGTTTTGTTTGTGAGTTCTGTGATTATATGGTCTTTAACATTTTAATGAGCCATAGAACATGATCCTACACAACCTCATGAGGAATATTCAAAGTAGTGTTTGCTATTCAGAGAGTTCTGTGAAACTCTTGTTTTCTTTACATACTACTATATACAGTGCGCTGTCTGACGGGAATTCACAATTGTTTGTATGTATTTAAAAATGATCATCTAAGGTTAAATTTCATAAATCCTCAAGTTCATAAAGATAAGTGATGAAATCATTAATCATATGAAATCTCACTTCTAGTGGGGTTTCCCAGTGGTATTTCACATTGGAATATATGTGGCCAGTCGCCAGGCTGCTTCCGTTCTAGGCTCAGAATTAACCCAGTATTGGGATGCTGTGACTTCTCAGTACATGAACTGAGGGGGATCTTGTAATTTGACATAATTTAGGACTATGCATACACCCTGGAATATATGCTTAACTCAAAGTGGCTCACTTTCACCCAAAAGGAGCAGACTTCTTCAAGTCAGCGTGAAAAAGGCAGTAGAATAGGGTTAAACTCTGTCACAGAGTCTCTCCTGCAGGATTAGGGCTCCTTCAGATTAGCGTATTCCAAAATACACATGCACCTGCACAATGTTTGTGCGCAGAGAACAAGTGTACTTTGCACGTGTGCCTGTGCAAATAGTATGCATATTCGTGCAGGCACTGCTGGTTCACATAGGCAGGTGTTCATAGTTATACGCAGCATTTTGTGCATACCCGTGCGTACATATGTGCACATTTGCACACCTTCCATAGACCTTTGTGGGCCTATTTGGTGTGCAAAGGCAACCAAAATAGAGCAGGTCCTATTTCTTTGTACCAGTGAGAACTGCGCATGCAAAAAAAAGAAATCAAAATAAACCCATTGAAATCATTGGGTTCCATTCTACGCGTTTTGCAAGCGGGATCTTTCAGCATTGATAAATAAATACATTTGTCTGAAGAAGCCCTGAGGGTGCTTTAAGACTGTTTGAGTTATCATTCACATGAGTGAACAATGTCAGAGTTCGCTCGTGCAGCCTGTTTATACGGGCAGGTAAATTGTTTGTTCGCTAAATCGTTCAGTCGTTCTCATTCACTGTACCAGAGAATGAGAACGACTGAACGATTGGTATTTAAACTGAACGATTAGCAAACACGCCAACAATGATTTTCATACTTGCATGAAATGAACGATAAACAATTCAAATAATCCAGTGATTTTTTTTTAACAATAGATGCTCTGTGTAAACGTACTTTTAGACATTACACACTGATCTGACTGGCTGGCACAGCTCATGTGGACAGCACTGATCGATGAAAGTAG